>NC_047671.1:14042500-14240000 GCF_011762505.2 Arvicanthis niloticus
CTGAGTCACCGCCACTGCTCCTCCGAATCTCATCCTCCTTCTGGACTTGTCTTAGCCAGGGTTACTATTGCTGCAATTAAATACCCATGACCAAAGTAGCTTGAGGGAGAAAGGATTGATTTGGCTTACATTTCCATATCACTGTTCATCATTGGAGTAAGTCAGGACAGGAACTCAAACAGGGAAGGGGCCTGGAGGCAGGAGCTGATGCAGAGGCCATGGAGGAGGGCTGCTTACCGGCTTGCTTCCCCCATGGCTTGCTCAGCCTGCTTTCTTATAGAACTCAGAACGACCAGCCCAGGGATGGAACCATTCACAGTGGTCTGGGCCCTCTTCATCAATCACTAATTATGAAGATGCCCTACAGGTTTGCCCACAAAACCAATCTTAAGAAGGCATTTTTTTTCCATTGAGACTCCCTCCTTTCAGATGACTCAAGCTTGTGTCAAGTTGACATGAAACTATCCAGCACAGTTAGGGGAAAGGACTCCAATGGCAGGCAACAGAGTCACAGACAGTCTCTACTCCAACTGTTATGGAACCCACATGAAGACCAGGGCCTCAGTGGGAGAAGGCCAACTGTGACTGGATGTTCCGATGTGGAGTGGTACCCAAGGGGAGTTTTCCCCTCTCCTTGGAGAAGAGGAGGGGGATTTGTAAGGCTGGGACTAGAGGAGAGGAGTGACGGGGGGCTGTAATTGGGATGTAAAGTGAATAAATAAATTAATTTTATTCAGCACACAGTAGGGCTACTTAGCATCCCCTCCAGCCTGTGGATGGCCTCTTTACCCATGAGACACCATCACCCAGCAAACATGAGTCTGGAGACAACTACTACATCTGTGCATTCTTAGCCAGTACCATTCTCTCAGGCTGGGTTGGGGGGCGGGGGGGGGGGACCAATCAGACTGGTCGTCTCAGGTCAACCCATGTCTCCAGGTGAAGAACAGTGAGACCTGGGTGATTTCTTTCTAAAGCCCTTGATGGCCAGCCATGTAGAAATGATGTCCTTCAAGAGGACAGAAGTTTGCCTTTTTTTTTCTTTTCCTACTTGGAGGGGTGGCTGCTGGACAAAGAGAGAGAATTCCCTGGGATGGTGAATGGGAGGTGAGATTCTCTTCAAGACAGGCTGGGAAGAGCTTGTCCTTTCTTAGGTCTTAGGTCTTAGGTCTTTCTTAGGTCGTGGCTATGAGGCACCTCAAATTTTTAAATAATGATAACAAGAGTTGTAAGGACCAGGCATTATCTGTCAGGAAATTGTCAAGGTTCCCCTCCGGGCTATACATACATACATACATACATACATACATACATACATGCATACATGCATAGCCCACATTCAAAGAACAGAGAAAATGGAAGGGTATAGGGCCAGCAATGTGGAAGTAACTGGAAAAGGAAGATCAGAAACATCACAAAGTATCACAGGCATGTGGCCTGGGCCGCCCTCTGTGACACTAGTGTTTTGTGTCTTCTAGCCTCCGACCCAGTGTCAATCAAGGCCTTGTACATGCTAGGTAAGAGCTTTGCTGTGGCGCGTTAGCCCCGCCTGCAGGGCCTCCCACACGCCAGGCAAGCGCTGACCACTGAGCTCTACTCCAATCATCTTTTCTCTTGTTTGGCTTTTCTTAAAGAAAAAAAATTAATGTAGGTGTGTGTGTGTGTGTGTGTGTGTGTGTGTGTGTGTGTTTGCACGTGCGCCTCAGCCTGTGTGTAGGTCAGAGGATAACTTTTGAGAGCTGTTTCTCTCCCTCCAGCATGGATTCCATGTATTGAATTGATACTGCCAGGTCTGCATGCAAGTCCTTTCGTCCACTAAACAGTCTCACCAGCTTCTGGGATATTTTTTAGTTTTGCTTTTTATGTCGATGTAATGTTTGCACTTCTTATTTGACAGTTTTTAACATGCATACAATGCATCCTTGTTTGGCCTTTGGAAACAAAGGTCTTTGTCTGCAATCCCGGGATAACCTGGAACTCACTGTGTCATCCAGGCTGGCCTTGGGCTCCTGCCTCTGCCTCCAAAGTACTGAGGTTACGGGCATGTGCCACCATGCCTGGTCTGATTAACTTTAACGAGAAAGAAATAGCGCCTCTAACATAGACCTACATACCTTCACGTTTTCAGAAGGGGAAAAAAATAATTATCAAGTGAAGATTGAAACTGGGCTTACAACAAAGAAGTGAATGCTTGACGTAAATAAATCTGCTTTGTTTATAAAGTATAATTGCAGCTAAGGTTGTGAGATCTGAGGTAGATCCCAAGGTGTAGGTTCATTCTTAAAACCGAATTGACTTTCTCTTGGTTTCTGCACCACCATATCAGTATTAAGGGGCACATAGCCATTCTCAGCTGTACCTCCAGTGACCTCAGGGTTCAGAAGGCAGCCTAAGAAAAGGCACCCTGGGAGGGACCAAAACTGGACATAATGCTGTGAGTGTAAGAAACTTCCTCATACCCAAGCCTAGAGGACACTTCTTCCTGCCCCTGCCCCTGCCCCTGCCCCTGCCCCTGCCCCTGCCCCTGCCCCTGCCCCTGCCCCTGCCCCTGCCCCTGCCCCTGCCCCTGCCCCTGCCCCTGCCCCTGCCCCTGCCCCTGCCCCTGCCCCTGCCCCTGCCCCTGCCCCTGCCCCTGCCCCTGCCCCTGCCCCTGCCCCTGCCCCTGCCCCTGCCCCTGCCCCTGCCCCTGCCCCTGCCCCTGCCCCTGCCCTCCAACCATACAGCAAAACCTTCCCATCATGCTTCTTGGCACAGAGCTCACTCTACCACTGGCTTGTCTCTGCTCACAAAGCATTGTCATGTAGTTAAGGAGCAACACTCAGTCTAAAGCTGTGTGTTAAATATCCATCCACATTCTTATTCCAGAGCTGCTGAAACAGAGTCGCAACTGGCGGGTCAAAAGCATGGGTCTTTTCCCTCACTGTGCAGAGGTGTCAGCACAGTGGGGATCTCCTGAGACCTCACTTCTCGGTTTGAGATGACAGTGGATGCTTCTGTGCGTTGTGTGTGTACAGACTGCTTCTTGTAATATGGACCCAAGTTGGCTTGGATTCATTAAGGGGTGCACCTTGGCAACCTCATATCTTTACAATCCCAACTGGCTCTAGAGAGACACAATCTGAAGAATGGAGTGAGGGCTTCAACACATGAATATTATCAGATAATGATGCTTTCAGAGGACATAGCTGGAGGCTGGAGGGCTCACCACATCTTCTGTTGGTCCTTTTAGATGTTTGTTTTGTATTACATACACGGGCACACCGTGTGACACAGATGAAACACTGCTTCTGTTCTCTCTGATGGCTCATGGGAGGGTCGGGATAACTATTGAAATGACTAACGAGCCAGGCTGTGATCTCCTGCTCTATTGTTTGGATGAAGGGGCCCTATCAGTTCACTTTGTAACCCCTCTTGTCTACCTCTCCACTCTTCTTTATAGACGGCAGCAAAGACCTCCAGGAGGGAACAAGCCCCAACAACATGGTGACCATCAGCCAGGCAGTGCCAAACACAACAGGGACCACCAGAAATCTTACCAGGGGGGCTCAGGGCCCCACCCCTCAGGGAGGTCCACACACCATGGCTACAGCCAGAACCGACGCTGGCATCATGGCAACATGAAGCATCCACCAGGAGACAAGGGAGAAGCGGGCAGCCACCGCAACGCCAAAGAGACCGTGACCGTTGAGAACCCCAAACTTGAAGACGGCCCGGGGGACACCGGACACAGTGGCCTTGAGCCCCCCTGCAGCCCTGACACTCTGACCCCAACAGCTTCCGAGAGGCCAACCCCTCAGCCGCCAGGGGGGCCTGAGACTGAGACAAAGCATAAAGACACTGTTCTTCCCGAGCGTCTCGGGGAGCGTCCCAAAATCACCCTGCTCCAGTCTTCCAAAGACAGGCTGAGACGAAGGCTGAAAGAAAAGGTACCGGTAATTGAATTTTCCTTGTTCTCTTGCTGAGGACAGCTGAGAGGTAGGCACTTGGGTGGGTGGGCTTCAGGTGGAGCCTCGTGGTCGGGACAGGGGCTCCTCTCTAAAGGGAAGAAAGGCTTCCGTGGCTGGGTGGTCACACCATGCCAGGTTGTCATTGCCATGGGGAGCACCCCACAGTAGTTGTACTTGAACCCTTCCAACAAATACTCTTCCTCATTTTGTGCCCCACAAGAGGCGGAGACACAGGGAAATCTCTAGATGCTGTGAGGCAAGGAGCCAGGTCCTATTGGCCCTGCTCAGGGAATCTAACTTCCCCTGAAGAGGTGGTCTAGAGGGGACTAGAAAAGAAAAAAGCGGTCACTTCTGACCCCACCCTCACGGGCCACTCAGTTCTCGAGTGGAAGAGCAGTTGTTTATGCTTGACCTTACATGGTGAGAAGAGGCTCCAGTGTTCTTGTAGTGTCCCCGTGTCACCCCAAGGAAAAGATAGCTCAGAGAAGGCTCCATCTCCTCAGTGTGCACAGCCACAAAGCTGGAGCTGGAACCTTAGCTCCATACAGAGCTCCCAAGGAGGGAGAACTGAGGGCCAGCAACGTTGGGCCACGGGTCTGTTCTGTCATACAGTTTGAGGTAACCTCAAGCCATTTTCTGCCTTTCCATTCTGTGGTCTTACCCCAGTTACTGGCCATTCTCCTAAGGTCATAAACAGGTTGAGCGGTTTTTTTTGGGGTTATGGGTTGTCTGTTAATTTTCCTCAAGAAGCACCAGCCATGTGGATAGCACATTGAAAGATCTTAATGTACAGTATCTGTGTACATAGGGACGGCCAGCACTGGCAGCACGGGATGCTAAGCCAGGGCCAAGTCTACCTGGAGCCGCTCACCTAAGAACATGGTGGTTCATGCATTTAGAGCAGATGCCTGGCAGCTGCACCCAGGCCACGCCCAGCACCACTACAGGTGTTCTGGAGTTGACTCTACCCCAGCTTGGTCTCTTTGACCCAGTTTTCTCTTTATCATCTTCATCTTTGATAATTCCCACTAAATCATTTCTAGATTAAGGGATCTGGTAGCTAAATGGGGGGAAATGTGTATCTGAGAATCCTGGGTAGGGGATGGAACTCACGATGTCAACCCTGGGCATCAGAGAGCTAAGGAAAAAGGTCTGCAACGTGCAGTGCGGTGTGAGGGTCTCTGGCGGAGTTGCACTTCCTCACACCCTTCTTTCTGGATTTCCCTTCTTCCTTCAGGACATCCCGAATCCCACTGAGACTTCAGCTCCACTGAGGTGTGTTTTATGTGTCCCCCATGCCCCCCAGGACGAAGTCGCAGTAGAGACAGTCAGCCCTCAGCCAAACAAGATGGACAGGCTGACGGAGATCCTGAACAGCATGAGGAATAACAGCAGCGACGTGGACACCAAGCTCACCTCCTTCATGGAGGAGGCGCAGAACTCCACCAACTCTGAGGAGATGCTGGGAGAGATCGTCAGGACCATCTACCAGAAGGCGGTGTCAGACCGCAGCTTCGCCTTCACGGCGGCCAAGCTCTGCGACAAGATGGCTCTCTTCATGGTCGAGGGGACCAAGTTCCGGAGCCTGCTCCTCAACACGCTCCAGGTAACCAGACACCGACAGCTGCTGCTCCACTCCCCTGCCCCTCCGATTGTTGGGTGATTGCTAGAGAGAGGGCTGCAAGTTCTGATGGCAGTTGAACTTGTCCCAAGTCACTTCCTCCCTTGCCTGATTAATTATAGAAAATAGGCAGGCATTGAGGGGTGAGAGATGAGCGGCTGGATTTGGGTGTGTTTGTGTGAGCGCTCCATGGTTACAGAGGACCAATATAATTTTATAGGTGCTTTTTGTTCGACCGCTCTCTCTCTCTCTATTTTCACGATAAGAGGCTGGCTATTGGCCCTATGCTTTGACCTCTACGCGTCTGAGCGGTCATGAACTTGCTGTGGACCTGGCTCTTCCCCCTCCTTCTCCCTGGCCTCCCAACTTCCCCCTTCTCCATTTTCTTCTCCTCCTCCCTAAGGACAGCCCTCAAAAGCTTGATGGCTATACCCTTGGTAGAGCAGGGATGGCAAAGCCTTGTGGGACAGGATGAGGACAGCCTGTCTGTTGAGGCACTGAAGCCCAAAGTAGAAAGAAAGTGTGGCAATCCAAGATTTTCTTGCTACCTGGTACCTTCCCACCCAATCTCCCTTTCCTTCCAGAGAGCTCCTCCTCATCCTCTTATTGCCAGAGACCAGTGTCTAACCACAGCCCCATAGGCGAGTGTATGATGAGTGTGGACCAGTGTCTAACCACAGTCCCATAGGCGAGTGTGTAATAAGTGTGGGCACCTGCACCCACACTGAGCCCGTTATATAAGTACCTGCTGTGTATGGTAACAGTTGACTGGTGACCCCAGATCTGGCAACATCAGGAAAAAAAATGACAGTGGAGCATGACATGGTGACCCTATCAGGCCAGAAGGCCATCTTTGGAGACTCTGGATGGGAAAAAAAAAATGTCTTTCCTGTTCTTTTACACAACAGAGCCCAGTTTACATACAAGTTGTGTCATCAGGCCTACCTGGTAACGCAATTCCTTGGAAGTGAGGGAAGAGGGAAGCAGGGGACAGAGCTAAAGGGACCACCAGCAGTCATGGTGAACAGGGTGATCATATACCAGATTGTCCTACCAGCGCAGCTTCAGAGAGCCCCCTCATAATTATATGTGGATGACAGATGTATTCAGGGCACCTGGCCACCTGGTTCATGGTTTGCAGTGTCGTCCCTAAAAGCAGAGGGGAGATCCCTGCTGGCCCACCTTCCTGTGGTACGCTGGGCCTCATGCCTGTCTGTCCTCTTCTGTGTGCGTCTTGCTGTCTGCAACCTGAGCCTCCCTGGCCAGCCTCGAGCTTCTCACCAGCTCCAGGCTCTGATCAGGTTGCCGTTCCTGGATCACCCTTGCTCTCCTGGTGATGAATTCCCGCATTACCTGAGGGATTTGCACATCGGCATGTTCCTCGCGGGCCGGAATGTCCTGGGAGAGTGGAGAGGGTGACAAACAGGCAGGAGAGGCCTGTCTGCCGTGCATCACTAGGCACAGGGAAGTCAAGGGCAGGACTGGCCTCCGACTTGGTTTGGGGATTTTTTTTTTTTTCAGAGGAGGGTCAGAAATGGAGGACAAGCTCTAGGTCATGGCTGCCAGCTGCCAGCAATCCATTCAACCCCACAGCAGACAGGCACACAGGCCTGTGGCACCCGGGGAAATAAGAATTATCTGCAGAGACTACACCAAGATGGATTATTTCTTCAAGAACCTATGGCAAGAACCCAGTGGCAGCTTAAGTTAGTGAAGTCCTACTGCATGCCCTAGAGTTAACATGCCCGTGTGAAGTGAGCATGCTGGGACACACACAGTTGGGTGGGCACTGGGGTGAGCAAACACTGAACTGAATGCTGGAGAAGCAGAGGCTAGGCCTGGTTCAGGTATCAGCAGTCAGAGCCTTGAGAGTGAACTCTAGTGACCCCCATGAGATGCTCCTTCTCTGACTGCTCCAAGGCCTGTCCCTGAATGAAGCCATCTTAGGTTTTCCTGTCCTCACAAACCGCCTTCCCTCATGTTGTCACTCAAGGATGAGAGTGACCTTATGACCAGCTCCAGAGGCCAGCTTGTCCCAGGAATACTCACATCCTGCCCCCTGCTCCCCTCCGCCACCCTCCAGCCAAGCTGAGCCTCCAGCTGTACTCTAGTGGAAAAACCTCTACATCTTGTTTAGAAGTCACTTCTACCCAACACTCAGCCCATTGCCAGGGCCACTCAGACTCAGATACCACCTCCCCCCCCCCCCCCCGGGAGATTTGCCAGAGTCTCTCACTCTCTGTTTCTGCAGCATTCTGTCCTTCTCTGCCCTGTACCTGTCTCCCTGTTCTGTCACATAATTAGCGCTGACTGAGTGTCCAAGGACACCAATCAGTAACTTTGGAGCCAAGGGTTTAAACGTATACAACAAAGACAGGAACCTCATCTGGTAACCTCAGGAACCCACAGGGACAAAGGAGTACATGTTACCATTGTCCCACTTCCCTGGACTCTGACAGGCAGGTACTACCTCTGCTGTGCAACTCTGCTGTGCAACTCTGTGTCTAGCTGTCTGCTCAGTGACAGTGCTGATCAGTCACAGTGATGGAGCAATGGCTAATGCAAGAAGAAGGCCCTAGAAACTTCCCTCTCTCTTCTCCCAGTCAAGAATGGAGGCCCAGGTGGCAAACAAGACTCAGGTTGTAAGCTCCAAAGGTGCACCCTCCTGGTGACCCATACTAGCAGGAAAAGTCCCATGCCTACCTGGAGGATGTGTGTGGTTCCCCTGTAAGCCGTCCCCATCACCCGCTTCCTTTGAGCCGGTGTGGGAACCCTCTGAAGGGTAGAACCAGAGGCTTTGGTCTTGACACTTGAGCCTCTGGTAAGATCGTCTAAAGCCCTTTGGGCTCATAGAGGAGTATCTCAGCTGTGCTGGGTGAGGTGCCTGAGTACCCATGGATCTCTGATTATGTGACTGAGAGGAAGCATGCTTATCTGCTTGAGCCTCCCCAGGCCCTGCCATTTCTCCCTGCAACCAAGGAGAGGCCTTTCTGAGAAAGTGGCCTTTCATGGCCGCTTGCCCACCCAAACAGGGAAGTCTAAATAGAGGAGCAACAGACCTGGGGACCCACGTTCCCTCTTCATGCCTCTAAGGAAGTCTGTCTTCACCACCCCCAGAGCCCCTCCCTCCTTTCACCCTGAAGTTCCTGATGTCTGCCAGCTCCATCCCACTTGACTTTGGATCCGCAGCCAGCCCCACGTTCAAACTGGCAGGCTCTGAGCAAGTCGCCCTAGCGTCTGACGTGGCTGCCATACAGGCTCTGAGGCCCAGCTTAGTGACATGGGCTGCAGAGGGACCAGGTGTGAAGTGCCCTGTGCACACCCCTCCCAGCAGCTGTCTCTGGATGTGTGTGTGGTCCTCCCTGGCTCAGTGTTCTTGCAACATGGGCTTTGGCGTCAAGAGTCGGCAACATGGCAGAGAGAGGGGCAACCGTTAATGTGGTGCCTACTCTGCAGCAGAAGTCCAGGACTTCTGCCAGGTTGGGCTTCAGCACCCACATAGTAGAAAGTGGGGTGTGGAAGATAGTCGTAGATCCCCCATATAGACTCTCTCCATCACCATGTCAAGAAACCTAGAAACCCCAATTTCCCTCGTGAGTCCCATAGGCCTCAGGGAGCCCCATTACCAATGCCACCGTACACAGTCAGTTTTCACATGACTCCAGTCTTTACCTTAGATATGGGTCCCTTCTTAGTAGTATGCTCATAAGTGTTCAAAATTCTATTTAAGTGACTCTTTCTTAAATGTCTATTATATACCTATAGTCTTCACTATTACTCTGTATTCCTGCCAAACTTAGAGTGATACTACCAGGCTGGTCTGAGCCACACTTTTCAGAAGCATTGGATAGTTTATAAGGGAAGGGTCACTTTAATGTCTGGGCAAGCAAGGTAACAGACTCTTAGCAATATGGCTCTCCAGCCTGAGAATGCTACACTTCGGACCTCTGTTCTGTAGAACAGAGACCATCAGTCATTGTCTTTTGGGATCACATGGAGAGCTATGGCTTTGCCCTGGGGTTCTCCTCAGGTCCAGGTGTAGATCTTGACATCGTGTCATAAAGAACTCATTTGAGCCATGTGAAGTGAACATCTGCCAGGAAGAAGGCCCAGAGACAGCAGGAGCATCTCGCCCTTGTCTCTCACCAACTGGCCCCTCATACAAGGAACCAGCTCAAACTCATTTCTCAGGTGCTAGGCTCTTTGCTAAGCGATGTGGCGGGGAAACAGGAGAGGGGAACCTTAGTTGTTGGTACAATGCCTTCACCTCCAAACTCATTTTCCCTTCTGTGAGGAGCTGGGCTCAGCCATGTTCCTCGCCATCCTGAGACTCCCCCACCCTGGAAAGAGAAGAGACCCTCTTCTCCTCTGCCCCTGCTTGCACCTTCCTGTTTCCTTCTTCTTGGCCTCTGCCATTTGTTGGCATGGCCACTATGTGTTTTAGAAGGGCCTTGCTTTCATCCCCAGTGCTGACTAGACCACCCAGTAGAGCTGGCGGCAACCACCTCTATGGCTCTGCCCTGCCCGTGAGGCTCCCAGATCCTTCATGGGCCAGCTAGCCAGCTTCTGCACATTGACTGTTAACTCTTATTGGAGACTGCAGGCTACCCCAGACCCAAGCAACCAGAAAAGCTCCCTGGTGCTTGTCAGGGGATTGCGGTACAATCCTGGGGAGAATAAGGGCTCCTGTTTCATGGGGAAGGAAGAATGAGTGAGCCTCTTTTTATGGGACCTTAGGAATGACAGGAATCAAAGGCTTGAGCCCCCTCCACCCAGAACTGCCTGGTCACCGCCCTCTGCCTTACCCTTGAGCTTAGAGAGGGCTCTTTTGCCCAGATCTGCTTGGGTAGTACAAGTTCAAGCCCTCGTCTGTTGAAATGTGTGTGCCCTGTTTAGCCAAGAGGTGTCTGCATCTGAGCTATGCAGAGAGAAGTATTATTAGAGCAGGCATCAGTGTGCCTGTAACTGAACCCAGCTCTCCCTAACAACTGTTGCTAACAACACATCTAACAGAAGGATGTGATACCTTTTTTTTTTTTTTTTAAAGAGGGAGGGGTGAATCTCTTCATCTAGACCAAGTCATAAACACAACAGAGTTGTTGTGTAAAGGCAACTGGAAATCAAAGTTTGGCACTTGGCCAGATTTCAAAATAAATTGCTGTCTACTGGTACCTTCTAGAATATGGCCTCTCAAAAAGCTGGTCTCACCCTAGAGAATAGGCACTCAGAGTTTCTGGCCAGATCACTGTTCAGCATTGCGTTTGGGTCTTTGATACAGAGAGACTCAGTTGGATGGTAATTCTATGGGGTCTCTGGGAATGCCTTTAGCTCTATAAGGATTGGTCAGGTCCTCTGATCTGGCTGCCCTTATCAGGAAATCAGGATCTTGCCTTAATCCCCAAAGATTATGTATTCCCTATCATATCCCTTAGAAGTACATGTGGACCCTACCCCTAGGCTGCTTTCTGTCAGTCCACACCTCTGTCCTCAGCCCAAGTCACAGGCTTAGGTGAAAGAACCAGGCTGTTCCTTTAACTGGTTGTAAGAGAAAGCTCTCCTGCCCTCCGGCTCTAAGGCTCATATTCTCCAGAAAAAGAAAGGGCAGGGCTGGTCAGGGCTCTGGAGTGGAGCTGTTCTGATCTGCAGACTTCTCAAGGGCAAGAACGCTGGCCGTTATCCCTCTCAGGCTCCTGGCATCATGACTGGTACACAGCAGATGCTCAGTAAATGCCTCACTGCCCTAGAAAGTGGTAGGACATTGAGTTTGGAGCCCCAGTGCTTTGGGGAACAAAAGCCCATTTCTATGTGTGATTCTTAAATGAGTTCCCCCTACACACACACATATCACACACACACAAACATACACACATATACACACATACACATATACACACATACACACACATACATACACACACACATACACACAAACACATACATACACACACACCACACCAGAGAGAGAGGGAGAGAGAGAGAGAGAGAGAGAGAGAGAGAGAGAGAGAGAGAGAGAGAGAGAGAAGTTTAGCAAAGCCACCGCTATCTGGCTAGCTCCCATCCCCATTACCCAAGTAGGACAAGGATTGGGGGTTGGAAATGTCCATTCCATGAAGCCATCTATGGGGACTATGAAGAACATCCTAGGGAAGGGAATGATTGACTCTGCCCCTCAGACTTTGGTAGGGCAAGGCTGCCCAGGAGAAGACTCCTTTGCACCCCAGTCCATGTCACCTCCTTATACTCTGTCCCTCCGCCTCCCTCCCTGCCTGCTGCCACACCTGCAACCATATTAATGCTGACTTGGCTGGGCATGCCCAGGAGAGACATGCATTGTTCTGCATACTCGAGAGCTGGAGCAGGAGCCTTGAACCACCACCACATACACACATTCGCCTCCAAGACTGCTGGAGCCAGCAGGGACAGAACACAGGGCTAGCAGGCAGTGCCAGCCCTTCCCCACAGGAAGGCCACAGAGGGTGATTCCCCAGGCCCACAGAGGTTCTCATTTTCTCAAAAGTCTGGCCTCTGAGAACCCTCAGGAGTAGTCTGTATTCCTGCTGAAAGCCAAGTGTAGGGAAGGGTATGCGAAGCTGGTACCCTCCTTGATAGCCCGAAGCAAGCTTGCCTCATGTATCCCAAGAGACCAGTGGTCACAGGAGCTTGGACCTCTGCAGAGTCTGTAGCAGGCTGGGTCCCTACCTGGGAGAGCTGATGCCTGTCTCCATACCCAGCCCTTAGCCATGCTGGAGCCAGAGTACATCAGAATCTTGTACCTTGCTACAAGTGCCTTGTCTGTCCTTTCGAGGGAGTGAGTAGATTTTATTTGCTTTTTCCCAATGGTCTATGTCTCCTCCCAACCTTATTGAGCACCTGCTGTATACCACATCCTTTGGTAGGCCAGGTGTATGTGTTGTTGGTTCGCTACATACCCTTCAGTTTCCTTATCGCTGTTGAAACCAGACATAGGTCCCGGCCAGGTCTCAGGAACTCATTCAAAGAGAGAGAGGTCAGTATTTAAGCCAGATCTCTCTGGCTGTTCAGTTGTGGAGGTAGGATAAGGACAAGGTGACTTCCTGAAGCACTAAGTCTGAGGCTGCGGACCTCTGTGGTGCTCAGTGGGGCAGAGAGACTGATGAGCTGAGCGTTAAAACATGCTTTGGACACTCGGCTTGCTGACACATGCTTACAGTCCCCGCACTTGAGAAACGGGAAGGAGGACTGTGAGTCTGAGAACAGCCTGGGTTACATAATAAAGTCCAAGCCAGCCTGGACAACAGGGCAGCAGACTGTCTCAAACCAAACGAAACTGGGCCACCTGGAACAAATATCTACCCTTTGAATCCCAGGTCTCTAGGCAAGAGGACTTTTACTGCAGAGCCAGAGCTAAGACCCTGGGAGCTTAACATAGTGGTGGGGATTCCTGCTGCCTCCTTTGCTGAACCTAAGTGTTCAACTCCATCTTGGTACCTGGTTTCTGCCCTGGAAAAGCCCTCTGGGCTCTGGTAGACACTGAATGAGTGAATGTACCCACATCCCTCAGCTCAGATCTAGGTCCACAGCAGTGGCTGCCCCGTGGGTACACGTTGAGTGGGAGGCCTGACACTCTCTAAGCAAAGGCCACCAGGCTTATCTCTCACTTCCATGCAGATTCAGTATGGGTTAAGACAGGTGGTGGGCACTTAGAAAACATTGATTTTAGAAGAGGCCTGAGGGAGGATTTGATGGTTTTTCCTTTCCAGCCACCCCAGTCTCCAGATCAGAAACCCCTCCCACCCCTAAACATCACCTGGGTCAAACCCTTTCTGTTTTGTCTTCTTTGTGTTTGGGGGGAGGTTCACTGTGTGACCCCATCTGGCCTTGATCTCACAATCCCCCCTTCAATGATTAGATTGTTTAAGCTCTTCCTATCTGAGGTTTGTGTCTTTAGGACAAAGAGTTATGAATGTCCTGCCACCAATCAATGTGGTAGTTAGTCTGCCGTTACAGTAGGACAAAGCAGCCTTGGGTAGACAAAATAGATGGCGGTCAGGTGCCTGCCACTGAAGAGGAGCACATGGTGTTCTGTTTTTCGAGTCACTGGGCCCAGGGAGCTTTCCTCGGTCAGGCACTATTTCATCAATATCCATGTTCCTGGCCAGGCCATCTCTTCATTGCACACCCTCACCTCCAACCCCAGCTCTGTTTTCCCTGCTAAATCCCCTGAGAGAACTTGGCCAGAAGCATCCCTGTCTGAGGCTGCCAGGCAGGTTCCTCAGATAAGTGGGTTATCGGAGAAGGTGGCTCGGGTGTCCCAGGCCCCAGAGGGTCACCCCTGGCTGGCTGGCAGTTCACCCCCAGCACCTCCTCCCGCTGCCACTCCGTCACCCAGCCAGGCAGGCAGGAGACAGCAGATCCCTTCCCACCACCTGCCCCAGGCAGCTGCTGGGAATCTGAGCTATGCTAAGCAACTCCAGATCAGCGCATCTCAGCCCTGCCTGGGCACCACCGCCCCAGACAGGGCGCCTCTACCTGCTGTGCCACCACTGGAAAGCTGGCAGCGACTGCCCAGTGGAAAAAATCTTCCTCAGGTTATGTAACTGCTCCTCAGCCTGGCCCTGGCTACCCACCAAGGCTTCTGGCCACCCTTAACCAGCCTCCACAGAGGGGGAGCCATGCCCTGAAGGGAAGGGTCTCTTTTACAAAAAAAGGAGGAAGAGGAAGAGGAGGAAGAGGAGGAAGAGGAGGAGGAAGAGGAAGAAGGAGAAGGAAGAAGAAGAAGAAGAAGAAGAAGAAGAAGAAGAAGAAGAAGAAGAAGAAGAAGAAGAAGAAGAAGAAGAAGAAGAAAAGAAGCAGCAAATAGTTCTGTTATTGCAAGACCCTCCTCTGGGACCAAACCAGGTCCTTAGAGACTGAAAGAACTTGAAAAGTTAAGGGTACAGCTGAGCCCTAAGCAAGAACCAAGTCAGGGAACCAAGCAGACCAAAGTCAACAGGAGGAAATGGTTTTGAAGAAGAGAGAAAAAGAGACCCCCGTATTATTATTGTTTTTCAACGGTTTTGTAAAGTTATGGTCACAGACAACATCAACCACTTAAAAAACACCAGCTCAGCAGCATCGAGGACACCCACAATGCCCAGCAACCTCCCTGTCACCCCAAACCTAAGCACTGTTCTCATCAAACAGTGCGCCCCCATGCCCCTGGCCACCACCCAGTCCCTCCAAGGGTTCCCTACTCTGTTTCACAGGCACATGCGCTTGCATGCACACATGGAACCATACATACCATGTTTTCTCTACTTCACATAGCATGATGACTTTAAACGTCACTTGTGTGATAGCATGAATGTATCAGGTTTCCTCTGTATTAAGGCTGACTACTATGCTGTTGTGCGTACATACCATATTTTGTTCCTCCACCAGCAGGCACGTGGGGGTATTTCTACCTTTTGGCTTTTGTGATCAATATTGCCAGAGGCATGGATGTACGAGGACCAGAATTCCTGATTTGATTCTTACAGATATCTATCTAGAGGTAGAGCCGTTGGATCGTGTGGTAATTTTATGTTTAACTTCTTGAAGAACTGCCAAATGGTTTTGTGGGTTTTTTTTTTTGTTTTGTTTTGTTTTTGGACATTTTTAATGGAAGAAATGTAGTGAGTCGAGATACAACAAAATTGTGTGAGGGAGAAAGAGGGTACCACCTCACCTGGAATCAAGTTGAAGACTGAAAGGAATCTGTAAGATGATCCAATAGGGAATGGCGAAGCAACGGGGGTTTAACTTAGGACCTAGGAGATGATATGGGCTCTTGAGATGCAGAGTTTCAGAATTCATTTTAAAACCACCGACCAGTAGAGACCTGAAGGTTCTATATAGGCAACGGGTTCAACTCACTCATGGATATGAGAGACTAGCAGCCCAGGGAATTAATGGAGACGTTATTGTTAGGATATTAATACTTTCAGGCCACTTACATTAATAATCTCATTGTATTGTGTTTGTTTGATAAAATAACTTGTGTTATATTTAGAGAAAGTGTGTGTGTGTGTGTGTGTGTGTGTTGTATCTGTGCCTGCCATAGTATTGTTGTGAAGGTCGGAGAATAACTTTCAGTAGTTAGTTCTCTCCTTCTACTGAGTGGGTCCTGGGGATTGATCTCAAGTTATCAGGTTTGGCAGCAATCCCCTTTATCCACTGTGCCATCTTGCCAGCCCCAATCCAAGAATTGTGAGGGGCTGCAGAATTGACTGTGAAGGAAGCATGCAAAGATTGCCACTCACCCTGCCAAAATCTCAACTTCATGTAGACTTTACTCCCAAGCCCCTTGGGGGTACACTGTTTGACCCTGGCATGTAGTTTCATTCCCAGAAACTAGAAGCTGTGTAGACAGCTGGCCAGTGCAGGAAATATACATCAGTTCCCTGCCCCTCAGCAAGATCCTCAGTGGACCCTTTGAGCTTCTAAAAGGATCAACTAGTCATCTGAAAATCTAAGAAGCTTCATAGAAGCAGACTTCCCCAACTGAGAGCGTAAAACCTGTGTTCTGGAGTAGACTTCAAGTATACAGCCCTTGGGCCACCTGTGAGCGGTGACCAGGAAGAGACTCTGTACCTCCAGCTACAGCCCTTATCAGGAAGTGAGTGAACAAGGGTGGATGGAGAAGAGAGGGGAATCAGAAGGAGAGACAGACAGGATAGTTTTTTGCATAGCAGACAGGAATGCCACACAGGCGGGAATGTCACGTGGGTCTCCAGCTCAGTGCTACAAGAGGGGCAGGAAACTAATCGCATCACTCCTGGGGTGGCCACCCATGTCCCCCAAAAGGACCACACTCTTTACAGGGCCCTGCTGGGACCAGGCATATTTTAGAGGGTCTGTGCACATACCCAGACCTGTGACGAAGCGTCTGTAAGCCACTGCACCACAACACCACCCTTTCATCAGCTAAGCAAGGCTAGCACAGTAAGAACATGTAGCTTCGGTAGTATTTGGAGATGACTCTGCTCCAGAAGAAGTTCCCAGGCACTCATAGAGTATGTATATTGAATAATTTCAGGTTTGGTGGCACTGTGCATAAAGTATTCTTACCTACTGTGGGTTCTGCTAGACGTAAGTTACCATGTTACCCTAGGTATTCAAAAAACAATCTGGCCAGGTATGGTGGTGCATGTCCTCCCAGAATTTAAGAGGCTGAGACAGGGAGATTGATGGATTTAAGGCCAGCCTAGGCTACAGAGTGAGACCTCGCCTCAAATCAAAATCAGTCTGATTGGAATAATATCTCTAAAGTGGGCTTAGAAGCAGAGTCCTTTGAATTCACTTCCCTCCAGATGACCTACTTACAACCTGTAGAAATGGCCGGAGCAGCAAGGTGCCAGCCACCTTCCCCTGACCCAGTGTGACCGCATTAACATCTGCAGTCCCAGATCCACTTAACTCTTCAGTCAGCTGGAATCTTAATGCCTGGTCTCACAACCCGCTCCCTGTACCGACCACTGCAGGGAAAATCCACTCACCATCCTGTGGCTCTTGCTGTGTTCTCTGAACACTGACCCCTCCAGAAGAGATTTCTGGAAATTCCCTACATGTCTTCCTGCCTTCCTGGAGGAGAGACCCATCCTTTCAGAGCCCCGAATAAGGAAAACCTGCCATCCACACACAAGCTCAGGGCTGTATGCACACTGAGATTTGAGGTTGATGCAGCCATGAAGACAGCTCTTAGAAGGGCTGAGTGTAGAGGCTGGGCTGGGGTTCTGAGCTCCACTCTGTTAAACTGCATTGAGGGAAGGGAGGAGCTGACTGTTCTCTACCAGCTGGGCCAAGCACTCAGTGTAGCACTCAGTGTAGAAGCACCAGAGGAGAAACAGATCTATTGTGTGGGGGGTGGGGGGGCCGCGGTCTTCCTGAAGAAGGTGGCCCCAAATCGAGGTAGGAGACTAGGTTCAAAGCTAAGACTGGCATAAGGAGGAGTCTGTTGGGGATTGGGGAGGGCCAGTGGGGAGGTGTGTCTAGCCTGGGGGGGCGGGGGGGCACTGCCCAGCCAGGCCATGACCCTGCTGGCGCCAGCATCCCACGATTTCAGGCCAAGGCTGCATTTTAATCCAAAACTCAGACTTCTGCCTCAGGAGTTGTGAGCTTCCTGCCAGCCTCAAGCCTTAAGCAGTATCAGAGGGTAGGCAGGGCAGGCTGCTCCTCTAAAACCCAGGCCAGATTCAGGGGAGAGGTCCAAACCCCAGGGTTTCACCTAGCAGGTGGCATTCGGAGCCTGGCATCCTCCTAGGTCCACTAAGCTAAGCTAGCCTTGCCTTCTGTGGAGAAGCCCCTCCCCACCCCAGATTGTAGGTTCTGAGCGCCCTAGAGGTATCCTGAGGAGACTTGGAAGTCTGGAGCCAGCCCCTTGCCTAGCCACTAGGCAAGCCAGCCTGTGTACCTATGACAAAAATGAAAGCCTGGTGAGTTCTTTTCATGGGTATCCGGCCCTCGGATGACCACTCACCATCCCTTAGTGCCTAGAACTTTCAAAGGTCAATTGGAGGTCAGAGGTGGGGATAGCCTCAGACACACTCGCGATGGGAGGTAAGATGAACTTCCTTGGGGTGCACTTTGACAGACTACCAGGAGCAGGGTTTAGGGGTCAGCACTCTAGGAAGCACCCTGAGCTGCAGAAGGTGAGGTTCTGAGCAAGGCTCACCTTGCTGAAGTAGAATAGTCTCAGCTAGTCTTTGTACCCTTCCAGGGGCTTCTTCACCCCTATAAAATAAGGAGGTTAGAGATGGTTTCAAAAGTCCCTTCAAGCTTATTCCAAAGCCTTTTTACTACTGGGCCAGTGGAAACAAGACTCCATCCCTAATGTCCCCGGCTGGACAGGTCTGCAGCCCTGGCTGGTGCTCTTACCATTCATTTTCCCCATACTCATCTTGTCTGACCTGTTTTGGCCACACTTCCTTTGGAAGCAGCCTGGGTGAACAGAACAGCCTTCAGGGGGCGCCAGCACATAAGGTGGGCCTCACCTGCCTACAGTCACTCCCCCACCCCCGGCACTTGGCACCCTGGGCTTGTCTCACATGAATTTAAACCATGTGAAGATGACTCTGGCACCCCAGGCTCCATCACAGAATTTTAGACCAGGGGTGGGAGGGTGGGTGGATCAGATCCTCCATCGAGGGCCATGGGGGAACTCCAGGCAAAGCTGACATCTCATTTATTTGTAGGGTTCCCAGAAGCCACAGGCAGGTCACAGAGGTCCCAGGCAGCCTAGGCAGAGGGTGAGATGAGGGTCTGGTTCCCCAGGAGCAGAGTTTGTCCAGAGTTATCACTGTACCTAGGAAGCCCAGTTGCCCTCGGGGACCAGAGCACTAATGAGTTCAGTGCCTGGAGGCTGCATATTGCTAGCTCAGTCAGGTCTGTCTGTCTAGCACTCCTTGTTCTTCTCAGACAGCGGGAGGAGGTGTGAGGACAGGCCTGGCTGTCAGCAGTCCTCCCACACAGTGACAGGAGTGGACAGGAATCTCAGAGATGAAGAACAGGCATGGAGCCTTGGGATAAGACAGACTGCAGCCCCCCAGGCCTCCCCACCATGAGAAGGGGCAGTTAAGTAAGAGGGTGTGGGAAGGCTTCTTCTACAGGAGGAGCTTCTTGCCCTAGGCTCCATTCCCTTCAGGCCCTGGGTAGCCCTAGCCAGCACTACCCTCCTGTACGTATTACAGAACTGCTGGGCCTTGTGTCCCCAGTGCTGGGAGACCCTTCATTTTAATGCCACCAGTTTATGCCAGGATCTGCTGTTTACAGGACCCATCAGCCTATCAGTGTAGGGCAGGGGCTCACACTGATAGATACTTCTTAGCTATGTGGCCCAGGGAAAACTGTTTTCTTTCTTCTCTGGGCCTCACTTGGGTAGAGGAGATTCAAACCATGGGTGTGTCAGCATGACAGCACAGACCCATGTCCTGAACGCCTGTATTACAGAGATAGAAAGGAAAACCCAGCAAGGCTGAGAAATAAGCAAGGCCATACGGCTAGTAGGAACTAGGGCCCACTCACATCCTGCCTTCTTGGAATGCACCATCAGCTGAGTACCCATGGCCAGAAGCACGTTTAGGGGTCAGTGAGATTCGGTGAGGTCTGGTGAGACCAGGTATGGTCAGAAGGCAGGTGGCCAAGAAAGGAGACAAGAGGCAGATACAAAGATGACAGAGTAGTTCAGAGCCCACAAACTAAACAGTGGCTGTGTGTTCTCCCTCTGTCATCCTGAGACCTAAGACTATGAGGACCACTCTTGACCAAAGCTCAGTGCAGAGTTGGGAGTCTGCGTCTTCGCTCCCAGTCTTCCTGGAAAGCAGGAAGGGTCCCTGTCTATCTCTGAATAGGCAGCAAGCTGACCTGGCTGGGCCTCACCTTTCCATGTGATTCATGAAGCAAGAAAAAGAAATGGTGGGTCTGTTTGGTCATTCCTCTCCTGACAAGAGGGATGGGCACAGGAGGGGGGCACTGGAGGCTGAAGCTCTGGAGGGCAGAGGGTCTGCAGGTAGCTGGGGTGCTCTTGTGTCTTTGAGCAGCCCACCTAGTCAGGGCACATCACGTCTGAAAAAGGCCTGGGGAAGCAGATAATTTCTCAGAAGACCTTGTTCCTTTGTTACCTGTCTGTATACACCTTTAACTACTCTCTTCCCAAGCCCCCAAGGCTAAGCCTATACTGTAAGAATAACTACAGACAGACAGACAGACAGACAGAACTGTGTACTCTTAATGATTGGGGGCCATGGGGTATTCACACAAGCAGCCTGAGTTGCCCAGACAAAGAGCTGCCTTGTCCGAAGCTTTCTCGGCCACTGTGGCCATGCCTTTTATTTTTAAACAACCCCCATTGCTATGTGATTTGTCATGACCTCGTACATCTAAGTGGCCGTGGCTGCATTTCAGAAGGAAGTTAAGTGGCTCAGGACTCAAAACTGGAAAGATCAGAAGGGGTTTCACTCAAGGGAGAAGAACGCTTAATACTACACACACACACACACACACACACACACACACACGCACGCACGCACACACACACACACCTCAGGAGCCTTCACTTGTTAATATATATCTTCTCTCTGCAAACTTGGCTGCCCACCACAGACACCTTGGCTCCTCTGCCTGATAAAGAGGAAGTTTTCGTGCCGGGCACTTGAGCATACACTGATATGGGGGTGCGGGGCTCGCTGCCGGCTCCCCATGCTTCCTCCTCCTGTCCAGACAGAAAGGGCAGTGGGAGCTAGTTGACAGGAAAGTCCCAGAGGGGCAAACTGGCCAGGGGCCAGTTCAGCTTAACAAGCATCTATTGAGCTCGCTCCCTGTGTATGGCTAGGGACAGAGTACTCGGGTAGGGCCCAAGGAAGGGGGTGGGGTGTTCGACAGTCCCTTCCATGGTCCGCTTCTCTCTGACATCCCACCCCTGCACTGTCTGGCACAGCTTTCTTCCACTTAGATCTCAGAAAACCAAGCAGCCAAAAAATGCTCCCTAGGAGAAGTCACTGAAGGCAAAGCCACCCTGTCAGTTACAAAGTTCCTCTTCTCTTCCTCACTGTCAGTCTCCCCGGTGACCCCAAAGGGCTCGCTTGCAAAAGTTTGTTCTCTGGACTTTGTGTTTTCCCCATCTGCTCTACCGTCCTAGCTCCTGCTGGCTCAGACCCCAGCGCCAGCCTCTGTCTGTCCCTGCAAACACAAATCAGCTGTGTGTGCAGACAAAGCTTGCAACTCCGCGGGGGCTGGGCCAGGCAGAAGGGACATTTCCAGGGAACTCTGGGGGCAATGGCTGGGAGGGCAGAGGCGACCATCTGATTAGCAGGGATTCGGCGTCACAGTCTAAGGCAGAGAGGGTGCGGGGGCCTTGGCTGGTCCCCAGGGGCCAGTGGCTGTGGGTGGTGACCAGGGGAGGCAGCCAGGCTGGAAGAAATCTGCTGTTTGAGAAGTGGAGGAAACCGGCTGGAGCAGAGAGATAACAGCGTGTTCTCTGTGTGTCTGTGTGCGTCTGCGTCTGCCGGCGAGGGCGACTGGAGCCAGGCGGTCTGAGGCCGTATCTAGTGAGATTTTTGTTCTGGGTTGTGAAAGTGACCCATGGAGCCAGCAGCAGGGTTCAGGGCCTGGGAGAGAGGACACGTGTCCCTGGCCTCCTCCCCATGTCTTATGCTGGTCTCCCCTCCCTCCCTTGGTAAAGAGTAGAAGGCGGGGGTGGGGATGGGGTGGGGGGCAGCATCCTTAATACGGAGGAAATAGCACAAAGGCCCAACTTTCAGCTTGATTGAGCCGCTCATTTGACAGAATGAACTTGAATACTTCCCCTAATATTTCTGGCTGTCTCCTTGACTATAAAATAAGGATCATTCTATCTTCCCTTGTGTAGCCCGCTGGGTGGTTGGATAGTTCTTATAAAATAAGGGTGTGAAAATAGTTTGTAAACTATAGAGTGCCACATGCAAAGACTCAAAATGATGGTCACAGCTATCTCCCCTGGTCTGCTTAGGGAAGACTTCTCAGAGCACCTTGCCATGGGAGGCAAAAGAGGGAGCACCAGATAAGGACCCTGGGGCTCCTGAGAAGGTGACTCCTTCGGTAACCAGGCAGGAAGAGATTTCTCCCTGGGTGGGAGGGTCATCCCTAGCTTGCTCTCTCAAGGAGCAGGTGGCCTGGGTCGGACATGGACTTCTCCAGGGAGATGAGAAAGCTGAATGAAGACCCTCACCCATGGTAATCAGGGGTCTGCCATTGCCTAAGAGATGAATTACAACTGCTCCGAAATGTAGGGAAGCACCTTGCTCTGCTCTTAAGCCTCAACTGCCAGGTCACCTTCTCGATCCCCCATATCCCCGACCTGGAAACCAGCCAGATGATCTGGGAACTCAGAAGGAGCTGGCAAGAGTGGCAAGACTGTGAGTCTGTGAGTCTGAGAGAAGCTGAGCTATTTAAAGCATGCAGTGTGGGGCGTGGGGGGAGGGGGCTGAATGCCACCTACCCCAGGGGGGCTTGCAATAGCTTGCCCTTCCTTGGCCCAGATCCTGTACCACAGGGCATCCACAGGACCATGGGTCAGATGTCCCGACTCTGAGAAGCTGCAGCTGACAGGGCATAAAAGGGCATCTCAGCCTGGCCTAGGGGCTTGGGTCCTTTCTTCTGATCCTCCAGGCTGAGCTGATCCAGCCACATAGGTGCCTCGGTCCCCTGTGTCTTATAAATAAGGCTGATGCTTATATTCCTGAAGAGGGCTATAAGCCTGTAGCCCCAGATGTAGAGGGTCAGTGGGGAGAAGAGGAACCAGAGCTTTGCCTGGTTGCTACTTCCTGTTTCTGGGTCTGACTTCTTAGCACACTCTAGGTTAATATAATATCATACACACACATCTATGTATGTATGTATGTATGTATGTATGTATGTATGTATGTATGTATGTGTGTGTGTGTGTATGTGTGTTTGGTGGTCAACACTACCTGTCTGGAATTCTAAGCCCTTAGTTTGTTTTTCTCTGCAAGTGGCCTTGTCAGATACAAAGTACCACTCAGGCCACACAAGCAGGACCAGCTGAGAGCATCTTAGCAGAGGACTTTCCACAAATCAGCTATGGACCAAAGCTGTTCACAGGAGAAGAAGTGTACAGAGGCTCACCCACCACTCTCTCTCTGGGAAAGGCTGACTCTTGCTCTGAGATTACAGGTCTCCTACTGTCTTGGCACTAAACTGCCTTTCTTCTGTGGAGTGATGGATGGACATTTTAAAAGACATTCTTAACAAAGTAGAGTGTTGGCAACTCTCAGTTTATCAGCCCAAGAAATCATGGGGCTTGGAATTCTGGTTCTCAGAACAGCAGTTTGCCAACGCTCGAACTATCCAGGGCAGGATGCAGCCAGGGATGCTAGTGTCTGAGTCCACAAACCCAAGGCTGTGTGCCCCAGCCCAGGGGTAATATCGGCTTCAGAGCTAGAATCTCCACCCATCCCCACCTCTTGTTCCCTCACCATGCTTGGAAATCAGCATAACTACATGCTGCATCCCTCATGCTGCCACCATGCATACAGTCCTGGGGGAGCAGTGGCACACTGACATGATGACCTCAGAGGTGACACTGCATCTCATTCACTCCCGTAACCTTCCATATCCATGTCCCTGTGTTCTGTTACCCACATGACCCAGCTGGCCCCACATAGACTCCTCCAGTCTCACCTTGACTGGCTAACATACCGATAGACAGCCTTACTCACACAGAATGTGCCCATTTATCAGGCTAGCATCATTGTGTGGCAGGTAGCATCCTAGGAACGAATGAAAAAATCCTCTTCCACCCCTGAGGCCTTATAATCTTACGGGGTGGGGATGCAGAAAGACAGAGCCACTGAGTAGTGTTACAGAGGCATGTGTGAACTACTCTGAGGATCTCATGGAAACAGAAAGTAGACTCATGTGAGGCAGGTTCTCGGAGAAAGGGTAGCTGGTAGTCTCGGCACCAATGGAGGGTGCAAAGAACCAATGTGCTGGCCCATCATCTGAGCACAGTACTCTTGGGCAGAGGTGGTCAGGCTGAGGGGCCAAGAGGACCACTCTTCCCTGGGCCACTGGCAAAGAGTTTATAAGGAGGAAGGTGGTGTTTCCTGATTGACATTGACGGGTATCCCTCTGCAGCAGGATGGAGGGCTGGATGAGGGCTGCTACCTCCGCTGCACATAAGATGTTACCCAGAGGGAACCTACAAGAACCAGGATAGGCATAAGTCACCTCCAACTGAACAGTGACAGTAGACCCAATGGCTCCATCACCATCTGAGAAAGCAGGTGAAGGACCAGGACACAGACCAGGTCACTAGGCCAAAGTCACCTAGTCAGGGATCCAAGGTCAGTGATCCACCCAGGAGTGGCAGACTCTGAGTAACTGGTTTTAGGTGAGAAGCCACAGGAGGGAGTTTGGAGGTTTCCAGCTCAGGTGTCTATGAGACCTTTTTCTTGAACGTGCACAGACAGCACTCTGAGTGGCAGGACCCTTGGACAGGGTGGTCACGTACACTTGTGTATGTCTTCTGGGCTCAAGGAGAACACAGTCCACCTGAGGCTTTTATACAGGTCAATCCCAATGACAAGCAGTCTAGGATTTGAGGATGAGGAGGCTGAGCCTGGAGAGTTGGAATCACTTACATGGGGTCCTCCAGAGTCCCTTATGCTTGTCCCTGAGCAGGTCAGGACTGGGTACACCTGTGCATACGCTTGCCGTCACATCACCACCAGAGTAATTGAACCAGTAAGGAGCTATATTGGACAAAAGCAACCAGGACAAGACAGTCCTGGCAGAAAGGCCTCCCCTGCAGCCTACCTCCCAGGGCAAAACTGATGCCCACCATGGGGATAGAGGGCTATTTGCCTTTGCCTCAGATGACCTTTGGACTTTCTGAGTCCAGCAGTGAACAATGCATGCGAAGGGTCTGGACCATAGCCACGTTCCCGCATAGGTTCAGGTCATAACTCTGCTGCTATAGTATCCTGTCTGTCTGTACCAGGGCCCTTCACCTGCTTTCTCACATGCTGATAGAGCTGTCAGGAATTAAAGTGGTGCCTGACACATTGTAAACACTCAATAAATACCCACAGTTCAGGGGATTGCCGGTTGTCACTGTGCAGTCCCTCAGTGCTGAGCAGACACCAGATAAGGCATGCCCCAGTCAGAGACAGGTGAACAATCTAATTAGTCATTGGCTGGTTTTCCTTATGCCTGAATTCCTGCCCTACAGAATCCATGCCTAGAACTCTGAAGGTAAAAGAAAGATGGGTTGGCTGTCATTTCTCCTTGGCCTCACCCTAGCATAGCCTGTGGGCCTTCCTGTCCTGCTGTGGATATTGCCACCCCTATTCCCATCAGACTTACTCCAGAAAAATCCTTCTGCCTGGGGCAGGGGTTAGGGATTAGAGTAAATGACCTCTGAGTCTCTTGGGCCCAGTGAAGCAGTAAAGTTCTCTTCCTTGACCCTGTCACTCAGCCTGGGCCCCGCAGGGGACCACAGCCATATGGTTCACCTAGCAGACTGGATGAGGGTCCTGGGGCTGGCTCTTTGTTTGAGACCTCCACACCATTGAGGCAGAGGCGGGGCCCATGTCCTAACAACAGCCGTACCTTTCACTGGCCCTCTTAGAGCAGCTGTGAGGGACACAGGCAGAAGACAGATGACCAAGGTCCGCTCTGCCCTCGGTATTTGTAAAATACGGCAGAAAGGCCCAGCCGTGCACCACTGTGGCCCTCATCCGTTCTATATTCTGTTTGAAAACAGAAAATTAGGGGAGGGTAGGAGAAAAAGAGAGGAAGAAGAAGGGAGAAAGAAAATGGGAGGAGGGGAAGGGAGGGGCCCCACATCTCCTAGAAGGCCGTTCCTCTTGCTTTTCCGCTTCAGCGGATACATTCACTCTCAGGCTGTACAGCCATCCTGCCTCAGCTGTTCCTAGGCCCTTAAATACTGCTACCCCCAAACCAGGAATGGCTAGCCCTGGCCCTGACCTCCAGATCTCTCTCCTACATCCTGGAAGGGAGGTGTGTGTGACTGTGGTCTGGTCACATGTCCCACCTCCCCTGGGGTATACATCTGGCCCATTGCACACTGTCTGCCTGTCTCCCAGAGGTTCATTTGCAGTTCAGATTTGTAGCTGGGAATAGACTCCTTTCTGCTGTGTCCTAACCGCCACAGTACCCTACTCCCCCACCCAACCGCCTATGCCCTGGAGTGGCCCTGGTAACACAGAAGACTCGGAAAAGCTGACAGTCCTGGGTGCACCGTGCTGGAGCTGAGGGATGCCAAGTTTGACAGTCCTGAGCATACAGACTCTCTCTGCCAGTTAAAAAAGAACAGAGCTAAGAGTCCCTGCTTCAGGTTTCTGAGTGAAAACTCCCACAGGAAACATTTGAGGAGGCTTACCCTCCAGCCTTTGGAGGGTAGGGGGCAGTTTTTAATTGTGTCCTTTTCCCAGGTCAGGGATGGGAAATAGGAAAGAATCCAATATAATTTGGGTTAAGGTGCTATTCAGGGACCAGGGCAACCATCTTTTGGACAGAGCCCCATTCTATGAACATTGCCTCTCAAGTAGAGTTGCTGGGCCCTGAACAAGGGGAACAGCCAGTATTTCAGGCCAGGGTTCGGGGTGTTGGGCTCTCCTCCAGGCCTCACTCCTGGGAAGATTCTGAATGTGTCATCTCCCATCTCTGGGAGTGGAGGCGTTAGGCACCATCAGTGAATCATGAGACAGTGTTCCTCCTGTCTCCCCATACAGCCCAGGGACCCCACCAGGAGCATTTGACACTCTCCTCCCTCTGGCTACACAGCTGCCCTCCAGTAGCTACATTGCCAAGGAGATCTCAGAAGCAAGAAAAGGTTTGGGGAGCCGAGTGAACAGCCAGAAGGTTAAAGGCAACCTTCTTTGTAGATAAGACTCGTGTATGTGGGAAGGATGGGGGAGTGTGTGTATATTTGTGTGTGCGCGCGTTTGTATGTGTATGTGTTTGTGTATATATATGTATGTGTGTATGTTTGTGTATATGTATGTTTGTGTGTGTGTTTGTGTGTGTATGTGTTTGTGTATATATGTGTATATGTGTGTATGTGTGCAGGTGTGCGTTTGTGTGTGTATGTGTTTGTGTATATATGTGTGTATGTGTGTATGTGTGCGGGTGTGTGTATGTGTTTGTGTATTTATGTGTATGTGTGTATATGTATGTGTGTTTGTGTATGTATGTGTTTGTGTATATATGTGTATGTATGTGTGCATGTGTGTGTATGTGTGTGCATGCTTGTATTTATGTGTATGTGTGTATATGTATGTGTGTGTGTGTGTGTGTGTGTGTGTGTGTGTGTGTCTTCAGTAGGGACAAAACACAAGTCCCATGGCTATGACTGAGACCCAGTGACCATACTCAGAGGTGGAAGCCAAAAGAAGCCCTTGGGCTTCTGTGCATGGTAGGGGTGAAGTTGACATCCCTCTTGGAGGTGCAGGCCACCAGAGGACCCTGAAGATGTCACAGTTATGACATGAAATTGGTTGATAGTGGCCGAAACTGTTCTAGACTTACCTCCCAACAAGAAATCCTTAAGGCCTGGGTCCCTGGGCAGACAGGGCAGTGCTCTGCTTAGCTTTATTGGCACCACCTGACACCTGTCAGGTCCGTCCTTCTGACCGAAGTGTCCTTCCTTACTTCCTCAGCAGACGGGCTGAACCAGAAAGCCTTTAGTCATTGTCTTTGGGTTTGAAGATATGGCAGCTGATTTTTAGTTTTCTACAAGATGGTGGACAATAGTAGACCTGGGTTCAAATTCCTGATCTGTAATGTACTAACCATGTGACCTTGGCTAAGTCTCTTATTCTTTCCAAGCCTCAGTTTCCTTAATGATTAGGGGCGGGGGGTGATTAATAAGAATACTCTATGGGCTAACTATAGGAATTAAACTATATAATGGATGAAAGGGGCCTAGCACAACAGCGGCCCCTCAGTAAGCCCTCAGTGATTCAACTGGAAGCCGGTTGAGGTAACTGTGATAAGAATTTGCATTTTAGTTTGTCATGAGATACACAATCAAGTATAAATCAGGGATATACCACATTCTTGGACTGGAGACTTCTGATATTTAGATGTTAGTTCCTTTTATCTATGCGTAGCCCAAGATGGCTTCCTGCTTAGTTCTCCGGTCTTAGCATCCCAAGTGGCGGGATTACAGATGAGCGAACATCTTCGAATTGATCTCTAGACCCAACAGTCCCAACCTAAGGGCCAACAGAGTTTCTGGCAAAAATACGGCAACCATTCTAAACTGCACATGGAAGCTCAGGGGGCCTGAAACAATATCTAAAGGTCTTGAAAAGGGGGAGTTTGATAAGCATAACTAAAAACAGCTTGGGGTGTCAGGAGACTTAAGGCTCTGCAGGGAAGATGAGATGTTACAGTAAACACCACTCAGTTCCCCAGGAGTGTAGGTCAAGAATAAAGATGTTAGAGCCTCACCCCTGGCCTTGAGTGGTACCTCTGCCAGCTGCCAGTTCATGATCGTCACCTCTCAGTACCCCAGGTGCCTCTAATGTGCAGTGGGATCATTGCAGTAGCACTACTGAAGGGCTGTACTAATGACTTAGCCAGTTAATCTGTCAGTGGGGTACACTCTTTGAATAGAACCCCAAGCTTGGTGGTATTGCTTGGACTGACCAGAGCTCCTCACATAAAAACGAGTCTTATGTAATCACTATGATCTTTGAGAGAGGCCACGTGGTTAGAACTCAGTAATGCTCGGAGTGGGTTCAGAGACAGGGAGCTTTGAACTTGTTTGGCAGAGGATGTGCACAAAAATGGGGTGGAGCAGGGACACTGAGTGCAATTTGCATGCAAATCCACCTGGTGGTCCTGGAACTCAAGGCTGTGCTGAGGATGGGAAGAGAAGGACAGAGCTCCTCCCCTCTGACCCATGTCTCATGGAAAAGGAAGTCTGGAAATGTGAACACGTACTCAAAGGCTGTTGCTGAGATGCTAAGGCATCCTAGATCCAACCTCCTTGTCTGAGACCCAGACTCGAAGTTGCTTGCACTGTGCCACTAGGCTGAAGGTTAAACGCAGAGATGGTCTCCTGCAGATCTGGAGTGAACAAAGATCTGATAGCAGTGACCCTGCAAGCTGCTGCCTGGGGCCTAAGGAGACTTGCAGGAAAGACACATTCCAGGGGTCGTTTGACTAGGGGACACCACCAGTGTTAGTCACCAAAGGGCAGCCTGCCAAGTCCTACAGGACGCCAAGCAGAACCCTCTGGCTCAGGCCCAGCTCAGCAGTTCCTTCCCCACCCCCTGGACACACGTAGCTCACCAGGCCTGGGGATATTTCCAGAAAGTCTAAGAAAGTCCTGGGTCTGGGGAGGCTGAGAGAATGCCTGCCCAGGGCTGAAGGCCAGGTCCCTCACAGAGAAACAGACATGCGGAGGGGAGGGGGAGGGGAGGGCCAGAGGACGTGACGGGCAGCTTTCATTCTCAGAGGCCGGGGATTTCAGAGAAATGCAGCCAACTCGGCCTCTCAAGTTCCTACTTCAGACCCCGCCCGGCTGGAGCCTAGGGCGCCTGCCAAGGGGGCCACCTTAGAAATCAGAGGGATGTGTCACACAGGCAGTGCTGTGGAGGGGAACACGTCCTGCCCATAGTTCTGTGAGCAGACTCACCCCGCTGGTTCCTGAATGCACCTTCTGGTTCTGTAGAGCTGGGGGAGCACACTGACTCAGTTTCCTTCTCTCAGTTCCCATACCTGGCCACCTTCAGCCAGAAACATCTCCACCAGAAACATCTCAGCTCCTAGAAACATCTGTGCTTCTAGGAATGTCACATCTCTGTCATCAAGGTCACGAGTATACCTTGGGGAAAAGAGAGAGACTGCACCGCCCACCCCTACACTATGGTTCTAGAAAGTCTAGAAGGAGGGACACCAGCCCAGATGGCTCTACCAGCCCAGGTAGCTCCACGAGCTTCCTACATGGCTGCCTTGCCATGTTGTGAGAGTCACTTGCTGGACAGTTGAGGAACAAGACTGAAGAGGGGAGGAGACCTGTCCAGATGTCCTGCCACAGTTATGTTTGTAGATTTACTCCATTTTCTTCTTCCAGTCAGCAAGCTCCAGTCAGACTGGCAGACTCCAAGGCTGAACTATCAGAGACCCAGAAAAAAAAAAAAAAGGAAGGGCTATTGCCGGGGGGGGGGGGGGGCTGTCTGCCTTTCACCATTTCTCTGCCCTGACCCCTGCACCAACTGGTTGGACACTACCCCTTTGCCCACCTAGTTCTGCTCTCACCTGGGGTTCCTCCTCTTAGTGACAGCAAATAGTTTACAGACCCAAGAATGTACTTGTGGCTTGCCCAGAGAGCCCAAGGCCCCCAGTTTTAATATGCTGTCTCCCCCAGAGCCAGCCCAGTTTCGCCCACTTGTGCCCCTCCATTTTCTGATTCCCAGGATTCCGCACTCCGTAGCCCTTCCTGTTCACCCAGGCTCCTGGTGTCTGTCTGCTCCCTCTCTGGGCATTTAGCTCTTAGCTGCCTGTTGTTTCTGGGCCCCTTTCCAAAGTCCATTCGTATCTCTCTAACTACATTTCAGGTAACTTTACTCATGGGACGGTCCATGAATACCTACAAACAGCCTACTGTGTGCCAAGCCTGGACTACCGTAGGAGGAGTCTGTAGTAAGCAGAATAGACCAAATAACATGTCCTGAAAGAAGAAAGACACAGAGAGGCAAGGGATCAGTAATCAAGCAGATCACCTCTTTCTTATTCTGCAGTTAAGTGTGCAGGGGATTTGTAAGTAACTCTGAGGGAACCGACCCGGAGTGCAAAAGCCCCGAGGCAGGATATGCCTGCCCCATGGAAGCGAGGCCAGCAGCCAGAACTGGAAGGACTTAGGTCATCAGGGTGAGGGATCTGCAGGCTGCCACGAGGATCTGTGTCAGTACTGGAGGAATGGAATGTGTAGACATTGTGATCGAGGTCTGGCTCAGGGTCAGCCCTGGCTGCTGGGTTGGAGTGGTCTGAGGTGGGTGTGGGGGAAAACCAGCTTGCAGGCTTCAGGAGAAGATCCAAGAAAAGGATGGTAGGGGGACTAAAAGCAGAGGCTGAGGGGTCAGGTGCCAGTATCTAAGAGATGCTGGTGTTCAGAGGGGTAATCTGGTAGGGATAGACCCGGGAGCCATCAGGTGACATTTAAAGCCAGAAGACTAGCTGCAATCCCCAGGGGCAGTATCCAGTGAGAAGAGCACTGGATTTGACACAGGAGCTGCCTCTGTACCCTGGAGTTAGGAATGAGTTAGTGATGAGCCTGTCGCTTGCACCCTACATGGCAGAGATGAGAGGCAAGGGGCTCCAGCTCCCTCTAGAACCCTCTTCCATGCTGGCCCAGCAGAGGGCACATGGGGGCCAGTTCACAACACTTCCAAACTGAGGCTTCTCCAAAGGAGAGACAAGCAGGGGCAAGGCTACAGTCCCTGTTACCCCAAACCTCTTGACATTTCATAGGAAAACAGTATCGTTTTAGCCATCCATCCCTCTTCGAGGCTTAAATTTCAGCTTCCAGAAAAGTGACCCAGAGCACAGGATAGGCACCGAGGCTATCTTTGCCCCCTGTGGCTTTATATAACTCGGGCCTTTCCGCACAGCCATTTACAACCCTGGCTTCTGTCCTGTGGTGCCAATAAGATTAAGTATTCTGCTCCCACTAGATTTTTTCCTCTGTATTTGTGACAAGATACCTCCTGCTTCCACGACAGTATCTCGGTAAACAGAACGCAGTTGGCCCTCTGCATCCTTGGGTTCTACCTCTGCAGTTCAATCAACTGCAAGAAGAAACTTTTTTTTTTAAGATTCTGGAACGTTCCAAAACACAAAACTTAAAATTTCCACATACTGAGTGCCATGCTGTAGCGAAGTGATGTGTAGGCATTAGATTTGACATTATAAGTTATCTAGAGATGATTTAAAGTACATACAGGAGGATGTAACGGTTAGTCATGAATGTGATGCCGTTTTATATAAAGGATTTGAATATCTCAAGGTTTGGGCAACTACTGGAATACTGAGTAGTGAGTATACCTGGGTAGGAGATAGTGTGCTGGATGTCCGTGGATTCCAGTGGACTTTTTAGCAAATAGTCCAGTTGAAGTTGACCTTCATTGACTCCCCACCCCCAGTGGCTCCCAAATACTTCTTTGAGGTCACTGCACAAATACAAAAGTTAAGAAAAATGAAGTTGTTCAAAATGGCCCAGACTCCTGGCTTAATTACATCTATCCACTGTTCCATGTGTTTCTAGAGAGATGATGAAGTATATGGAAGATGTCTGATATACTATACTGCTTAGTTCAACTTACAGGGGGGATCCTGAGAGGACCTCCTAGTCACCCAAGAGCACATAGTGTTGAATTGGGTTTCCTTCTACACCTGTTGCCATCTTCCCTGCTCTACAGAAGATTCTGTGCCATATCACTGCCTCTCTGGAAGAGGGGAAACCTGGACTGCCTTGGGACCCTTTGGTCCTACTGATTAAGGGCCCAAAGGATGTCATCCTGGCCCCGAGGGAGTGCCATGGGGCCTTCCAACCTCATTTATCACATTTCCACTCCCTTAGCAGATCTGTTCCCTCCCAGCCAGGTACAGAGCTGAGACAGGGGTGAGTTCTGAATGAGATTGAGTCATACTGGACAAGGACCATGTCCATCCGGCACAGTCAAGATGAAAGGACAAAAGCTTCCACTCCAGAGCTAAGGGACACAACACAAATGAAAAGCTAAGACCCTCAACTAAGCCTGCATCTGACAAGCCAGCCTTCCAGTGGCCTCCCTGGGGCAGAGGATGGACTGTGAGGCCAGGAGAAGATGCGCTTTGACAGGTGGCTCTGGATAAGCATACTGATGGGCCTTTCTGTAGTCAACTTCTTGACATGGTGCATGCAGGGACATTAGGAATGCGGAGGGAAGTTTGGGGATGCTCATCCCAGAATAGCTTTAAAACTAGGACAGCCTTACAGAGCACCTGAGATGATTGAAAGCAGGTAGGATTGAAGCAGATGCCTTCTGGAGATGCCTGTCAGACCCAAGTATGTCAAAACTCTGTAGGTTTTCCTGATTGTTCAGCAGACCTCAGGACACAGCTTAGGACATTCCTTCCCCCTGGGTGGCTTATATATACTGCATTAGAATCAGCATCTGACAGAGGAGCACCAGACAGACCCACCAGCATCCACAGAAGGAGAGACTCATGGGGGATGGGGGAATGGGTGGATGAGTGGGCAGATGATGCTTGTAGCACTACCTGTACTCCAGATTAGCTGGCTCCTGTTCTGGGTGGGTGTTCGTAACCACGTAGAAATCCTAAGTGGTTAGTCTTGCCTTCACTCTAAGTTAGTCTTGCCTCTAAGTTAGTCTTGCCTTCACTCCCTGTGTCAATAGCTCTTATTGCCACTTTAAGAGAGCCATGGTCTGGAAGCCAGTTCTGGCCCACTAATTTGGTCCCTAGTGGCAAAATCAGTTTTTCCACAAGGGACCATGACATGGTTCTTCACGGGAAGTTCATTGGGACTGATGTTCTCTGGGGCCAAGTAGAGTCCCCTCTACTTTGCTGGATGTCTTACCTTCTACCCAACCTGATTTCTCAAGTTTCCAGGGGTTATGATAACTTGTGGTATTTTGAGACGTGGGCTGACTTCGAAAGCATAAAAAGACTGCTGTCTTCTGGATCCCCAAAATCAGATTCTGCATTTGAGTATAGGTGCCTTCCTTTTTGGCAATGAGGAATTCCATGTGAGGCGGTATTTCAGACTCTTAAGAGAAACCCTATCTTTTTGGGTAAGAGTTGGATGTTTTTGGGAAATGGAAATCCAACCCCCAAACATGAGCTGAAGCCCCATCATGGAAAGGCCAAGTTGTCTGGTGTCCACAGCCCTTGGTCAGGTATCATAGTACCCATGCTATAAGTAATCGGCACTGTAGATTGTCAGGAAAACAACCCATGACAGCCTAGAGCTAAAAATGGCAAAATATTTCACCAGGGTGTATGATTTTTAGATCAGCAGGAGTCTGTGGAAGAGGAAGCTGGCTGGGAGCCATTATAGTGGAGAGCTAATTTGCATGATTCACCTGACCATCTGATGCACCTAATATCTACACCCCAGACACTCCAACATGTGCACCTCATAGGCACGCAGGTTGTCCCTGGGGAAAACTCAGAACAGGTGCCTGTTTCCATGCTCAGTTTCTGGAATATTCATTAATATTTCCTGAAACCCCCACGGTTGTGGATATAAGGGGACTTGGAAGTTAGTGCCTTAATCTTACTGAGAAGTGTGACTTAGGGTCCTGAGTGACAGCTTGCATTGGATATGCTCACCCTGAGGAAAGTTACTATGTCCTTATGATAGTGTCCCCAGAGCCACCAAGATTTCCTATAATAGTTTATCCAAGGGGAGTCAAAAGCCTCTGGATTCTCACCTTCAGAGCCCACTGTCTAGAATCCTGCTTCGCTCACAGAAAGGCAAGTTTCTGATCTGCTGAGCTGGGTCAGCATGAACGTCATGGATAGGTATCCTGTAGTTTGACTGGTAACTTCATGGGGAGACAGCCTTTCTAGCAGTGCAGGTCTGACACGGTGGCCTCAGGTGCTATAGCATTTCTAGGGGAAAGATGCCCCAGGAGGCGGCCCCACTGAAGCATCACCCCATTGAGGCCTGCTCTTGTGGACATGAAGCTGCCCTCTCTCCCTCTAAGATAGGAACTGGACATTTAGAGTTCATGTGAGAAGTAGAGGATATATCTTATGAACTGCTGTGCAGAGAGGCCTCAGCCAAGCTCACCTAGCTCTCTGCACTGTCCTCCGGTGCTTACTAAGGAAGCCAGCCCTGTGTTGGGCAGGGCTGATGACATGTGGAAGGAGTAAGCAGACCTCTGCCCACGGTCACAGCATGGTGTGACGTGGAGGAACAGCACTTCCTCTGTGGGCAGCCGAGCCAGCACCCCCAGGGGCATGCAGGGCCAGGAGGTGCCAGACACTACCCATCCCTCCAGCTTCCTGTCCCCCTCTTCTGCAGCCCTATGAGGGAGTTGCGGTTATTTTTATCTGAGGACACTGGTGTGGGAGGTATTTGTCAGCATCGTCTGGTAAAGGCAATTGAATTGTCTGTTGTCCAAAGCGGCCCCAAAAGAGTGGTGCTAAAGCATGCTAGGTTGTTCACATTTAAAAATACAGTTGGACCCGTGACAGCTGATGTGTTCACAGTGCTGACATCACAACCCAAACCCAGACGGTTGGATCCTGAGCCCAGGCTTTCAGAAAGTCATGATTCCGTGTCTGCCACCCATGTAAGAGGGAAAATGGCCGCTGCCTCTAGGATGCCTGTAGGGCAGGTCATCTCCACCCAATTCTGGGGTGTTGGATCTGACAGTGCAGTTACTGGACATGCCAGTACATGCTACATCAGCCCCCATGTTTCTAAGAACAGTTTCAGGGTGTTGCTGTGGAGGACCTTACATTAAAGTTTCCTCATTGGGTGTGATACCTAACATTTCTCAAGTACTTCTGAGTCTTACCGTGTTCCAAGACACAGCCGCACAAGGGGTGTGGGAGTGTGTATCCTTGACTATTTTCTGTTGCTATAACAAAATAAAGCAAACTAATTTGTGGAGATCTTTATTTAGCTCACAATTTCGAACCTGGAAGGCTAAGAGGAGGCAGTAGTATCTAGTGAGGGCTTCATGCCGCCTTGTTAGGTGACTGAAGACTTAAGGACAAATGAGCTCATGAGGAAAGAAAGTATGGGGTCGTCTCCCTGTGACAGGCAGCCCTCACAACGCCTAACCACCTGTCTTACTCTATTGCTGTGAAGAGACACCATGACCAAGGCAATTCTTAGAAAAGAAAGCATTTGATTGGGGTTGGCTTACAGTTCAGTGGTTTAATCCGCTGTCGTCATGGTGGAAAGCATGGTGGCACGCAGCATACATGGAGCTGGAGAGGTAGCAGAGAGTTCTACATCTGACTCGGCAGGCAGCAGGAAGAGACAGAGACCCACTAGCCAGGCTTGATCAGCTGAGACCTTAAAGCCCACCCCCTGTGACACACTCCCTCTAACAAGATCACACCTATTCCAACAAGGCCACACCTCCTAATAATGCCACTCCCTGTGGGCCTATGGGGGCCATTTTTATTCAAACCACCATATTACCTCTGTGAGAAAGGCATCAGTGGACTGGAGAGATGGCTCAGCAGATGGCTCCATGGTTAAGAGCACTGACTGCTCTTCCAGAGGTCCTGAGTTCAATTCCCAGCAACCACATGGTGGTTCACAACCATCTGTAATGGGATCTGATGCCCTTTTCTGGATCTGAAGACAGCTACAGTGTACTCATATACATAAAGTAAATAAATAATTTTTTTTAAAAAAGGCATCAGTCCCACAATAACCAACACTCAAAGACCCAACTTCCAACATCAAATTTGCAAGCAGATTTCAACAGGAGTCTTAAAGGGAACAGTCATAGTCTGTTGCAAGGCTGTCTGTCTCTAGACAGTGGTTTTCTTCTGGGGTCATTGTGTCTCCAGCAGACACAGAGAATAGGGCTTTGACTGGCACCAAATTGATAGAGACCTCCAAAGCACTGGGTAGCTCCCCTCAGAAAACTGTGAGCCTGGCCTTAGGTGTCAATAGCGCTACTGTGAGGTGAAGCTGTAGGGTCTCAAGGCAGATGGCACCTCTCTCACCACTCAGCGGGAGTCCTGGCAGGAGGCACCCTGGCTAGAAAAGCAGGGACTTGAGAGAATAAATGATACCAGTAGGCAGCACTGGGTCACATGACTACGTAACTGTTCACTGTGTCTGTCAGCTATGTACGTCATGAGAGGCCAAGCCAAGCTGGGACTTAGTAATCTAATAAGCAAGGTGTGATCCCATAGAACAAGGACCAGAAAACTATATCCCTCCTGTGCAAAAGTATCTTTCCCTTGGGCCTGCCTTTCTCCCTGCATCTGACATTCACTCCTCCAGTGGATGCACCAGTACTTGCTGAGGGCCTGTGTTCTCCTACACATTGGATGGATATTGGCACACAAAACAATGATCAGATTCCCTGGAGTTCGCGGGTCCCGTGACTGAGTCTACAAAGAAGCAAGCACACGTGTAGCTTCATACCATGCCCTGTGCAGTGTAAGAGCAGGCAGTAACAAGAGTGAAGGCCCTGCTTAGAGAAGATGGAGACTGTGAGGGCAAAAGAAAATGGCTTACGATAACATGGAGCCAGTTTCTTAGCAGCCAAAGGAGGAAGGCTCTGCCATCTTAGAACACATAGAGACCAGCCCACTTTCCCAGTATTTGACTTAGCAGTCCATTATCAGAATTATCTTGAGGGCTGCCACTATCCTGCCTCTGATCTGCTAGACATGTGAGAGGGGCAGAGAAGAAGAAGACATCCAAGAGGCTTACAGTTTATCCAAGGAGATAGCATATGCATGCAGAAACTAGCGCTAACCATAGCCCTAACTCTAGCTGTACCTGTACCCTAAGTCCCCAGTATTAGCAACTGTATGCTGGTCTAATGCCATTCTGCCAATCTGACATCAAGTCCCAGCATGCCTGGCCAAGAGATTTGCATTCTCTCCACATCTGGCTCTGTTGTGTGACAGAACTTTTCTGGGGATATGCACATCTAGTTGTTCTAGATAGGGAGCCCACCATAGACCATAGTATGGACACCACCAGTGTCCAGCTTAGTGAAGCAATCGGTTTTATTGGGGTTCATTAAAGGAACGTGGGTGAGGGGTTACTTACAGAAGCAGAAATGACTCAAAGACACCTGTATCTCCAAAGTCCACCCCAGCACGGGTGACAGCCCACAGAGCTGAGAACCTGGAGCGCACTGCACAGTCTGCAGGCAGCTCAGCAGGCTGGAGAGTGTTCTCCTCTAGGTGTCTTAGTTGGTCTAACCTCTTCTAGGCAGCTTGGCTGGTTTCTGCTTCTTCCGGGCAGCTGGCCTGGTCTCAGTCTCCTACACAGCTCTCTTCTTTCAGTCTTAGAGGGACTCCTGGCTTTTGTTGCTTACTCTGGCCAAGAAGGGCCTAGCGCATCTAAATCTGGGCAGTTTCACGGACTTTCTGAAGCTCCTTTGAGTTTGCCTTCCTGTTTGAGTTTCCCTGAAGGGTGGGATACTTCAATCTACAGGGAAACTTACACAACATCTTTTCCACACAAGGAGACTAGGTTCAAAAATTCACTGGGAGTCAGGTGAGCAGCCTATTCCAGGCCTGCTTGGCTTTCAAGTTCCGGTATATATTTTGACACACAGTGGTTTGCATACATTTTCTTTCCTCAGTAGTATTTATTTTTCAGATTCAGCCTAGGGTGTATGCTCAGCCCTTTGAAACAGATCCTCCAGCCTCTGGAATCCTGGGAACTGGGAATTATGATTCTATTCACCCACTGCCCCTCAGGAATCTGGTTTGCAGATTAGAACTCTGCTTATCAAGGTAGTTTGAGCACTCTCTTAGGTCTACCCCAGTCCTGCCAGACTGCACAGAGTAAAACATCACCAAGTCCGGTTGAGTAGGTGCAAACATACACATTTTATTAGAGATCTGCTCAGATGGAACCAACGCAAGCATGACCATCTGTGTCTTCGAAGACAGGGTCCATACAAACCAACATCCCCAGCTCACAGATGCAGATGTCGGCCCTCCCCAAGCCTGCAAACCTTGTGTCTGTCTTTTTCCTCTTCCCAGCTGTTTCTGAATGAGCCTCACCCAGGCCTATTGCTTAACTGTCACCCGGGAAACATTCTGGGATATGGCTCGCTACAAAGATGTGTGCACTTCCTTTGGACCTTCATCAAGGGGTAATGCCTTGTAACTGTTAGCATGACTTTTGAAGACTTCGTTTAACGTCACGGATGGGTTTGGACTAAGGACTGAGTCATTCTGGAATCCCCAGTATACGCCAGATCTTTTCATGAGCATTACGAGGGGTTTTCTCAAACTCTATAAATAGTTTAATAACGCCTGTATAATCATCTATTTTTAACACTAGCCTTTGGGACAGTTTCAGTAGTAATTGTGCTATAGCAAAAGGATTTCTTAAGTCCTTCAGTTACCAGTGACTCCTAGGGCATGGCCCATAGCTAGCGCAGCAGCAGATTCCCAGGTAGCATCCCTACCTGGAGTTGGAGATCCAGGCCCTTGAGTAAAGCCTAGTGCTGGTGGAACTCTGAGAGAAAGCTCTAGGAAGGTCTGAGGGGCTGGCTTCCTACCCAACTCAAAATTTCTCATACTGAACACTCTGTCCATATTTGGTTGCTGCCTGACTCAGTTTCTCACATTAGAATATGGGTATCACTGTTATTATGTATTCAGAGGGAGCCAGTTCAGACTCATATCACTCCATTGCCTACATATCTTTGAATACAAACTTCCCATCATACAGATAAAAAGGCAGAGACACAGACAGTGACTGAATAGTTTTGTTTTTATTTTGCAGTTGGCTTGCTTCTGGGACTGACCACACATACGCACGCACGCCATATCCCCATTCCACAGAGAATTTGGCATGAAAGCTAACTCTCACCTATTTGGCCTAAACCCTGATAAACACCTGTCTCTGGCAAGATGAGAGTCCAACAGGGAGGAATCCTGATTCTAAAGATAGCAACCTAGACCTTTCTTCAAAGGAACCTGGAAAGAAGAACAGGATAAGGGTAGTCTGCCATCTTGTTCATGAGAAGGCCTGTTTTAAAGTTTACCTCAAGGAGTAGAAAGCAGAGTCAGGCCTCTGCTCCTGCCAACCTCAGACAGTGGTCAAACCAATTAGCTGGCCACTCCCACCCGAAATGATGCCAAACGGTAGAGCCAGCTAAACATGGAAAGGGCATTGTAAGAATACACACAGTAGGACAGTCACAGCCACACACAGTAGGACAGTCACAGTCACTCTGGTCTAGCAGTGAGACAGATGCCCCCTGTTCTGTGGACCTTAGCCCTCTGTATCTATGTCTTCCCTGGAGCCGAGGCAGGTGCCACCGTATGCGAGTATATACCACCATCGTATTCAGACAGCTCAGCCTTCTCTTCTGGTTCAGAAGAAAGGAAAACTTCCAGCCCTGTGGAGGGCTTCTCAAGGCCATAGCCACAGCAGGTGCTGGCTCCCCTTGCCTGAGAATGAGGCTTCACGCCTGCGTAAGTGTGAGACAGAATTCCCACTGAATCAGCCCGGCTTCTCGGCTTCTCCCGCTGTCGCACCCCAGCACCACTCCCCCGCCCTGCTGCCATCAGCAGGGCCCAGCCTACCTGACCTGATTTCACCAACTGAAATAGTCTGGGTGCTCACAGCCCAGGACAGTTGGAAATGTCTCTAGAATGATCTAGATTCATCTGGAAGGGGCTGATGGCATTTCCCAGCCACAGCATGTGTCCTTACCCTGGAGGCAAGTCCTAGGATGAAAGCATTCACAACCTTAGTACCAAGAGCCATTAGTCTCAGAGAACGTTTCCAGTTAAAGAGGCATCTGGGGCATATTTGTGTGTGTGTGTGTGTGTGTGTGTGTGTGTGTGTGTGTGTGTGTGTGTGTGTTGATTAGAACAGATTCAAGATCATTCTTATAGCAGTCCTTTTGGTTTCGTTAGGTGACAGAGGACCACAGTCACAGCAGCACATAGAGGTCTTGATATGACATTCAGGAGAATTTGAGGCATATGTGACAGCCACCTGATGGTGTCAGTGTTTACAGTGGCTTTACTGTCTCTGTCTTTCGTCCAGAGATCTACAGACACCCTGTAGACCTACACAAAAAGGTTGTATGACCAAGGGCTGGCCAATCAATGTCGTCATAACTACATGATTGGTCTAAAGGAGGGACATGTGTGAAGCAGGGCCAGTCACAACCCCACTCCAAGATTTAGGGATTGGCTCGTAGAAAAAAGGGGAATCTCTGTTTTCTTTTGGGCCCATGTCACTATAAAAGACAGTAGGAACTGCTAGAAGCCACCTTTGCTGTGTCTCCCAGGGGCCCTTTTTATGGCAGAGAGTATATAGTAGGCAAAGAAGTTAGACAGAAGCTTCTTTGTCAGACCAGTTCTGACATTGTGTCCGTGCCCTGTGCTTCCTGTGACTGTCTTTGGACCCCTCTCATAGAAGCCCACTGAAGTCCTGTGTGCCCATTTTCATTTGAAAAGATTTCTATTACTGACAAGTGAAACCCCTAAATGTCATGGTTCAGAGCAGAGTGAAACATTGAAGTCACCAGGAAGTCACTCATTGGGTGATGAGTGTGGGTCAAAGGTAGTGGGGAAAGAGCCAGGTTTTATGGTAAGAAATGACATATGGAAACCCAGCCAGTGGCTGGGGGCTAACAGTGAGAAGAAACCCAAGGCAAGCAGCTAGTCTTTGGCAGAGGCCACAATCCTTTGTTCACACAGTCTTCTGGGACACCTTCTCCCACAGACACAATAAAGAACCACAGTAGGTAACTTCTGCCAGAATTTAAACTGCATACTGTAACACCCTGGCCAGATGTGGCATCCATGTTCACAAAGATTAAATCAAAATTACCATCCAGATCTAGGAGGTGGCCAAGGTGAACAGCTTATAGTCCAACAGTTGTGTCCCTTGACTGGAACCTTCCAGAAAGAGGAAATGTCAAAGTCTAGGACAGCTTTGGTAGGCCAGATGGCTCAGGAGACTTCTCTCAGGAAGCACTGCCACTTGTTAAATGCCTACTGGGTGCCAGATAGATAGCACATGATGCTCTTAATACCAAAGAGAACAGGCTGACTTAGCACCAAGCTAAGTCCCCTTTCCCCTTCTGACACCATAGCCTAGCAAAAGCAGCCGGTGCTACCCAACTCTTTCCTCCAACTCTGCTTACCTCTGGTTTTCCCCTGAGGTCAGGAGCCTATTATGTCAAAGGAGCCTATTGTTACACAAATCAGTTCTTTTTGGTCACCAGTAACAGAAACCAACTTCAAGTAGCTTAACATCCCCGAGTCTTGAGATTCTGAAGCATTAAGTCCCAAGAGAAATGGGAAATGGAACAGCACACTCTTCTTGGGGCCAGAAATGACCTGATTTGTGATAGTATCCCTGGTTTCTGAGAAGACCTAAGCTTGGGGACCCCCTCCCCTCTTTACTGTTGATGCCTCTGGCATAAGAAAAGACTTCCATGGGGGTTTTGAGGAGGAGCCTTCTTCCCTGGGTTTCCCCCAATGATAATGACTTGGTTGGGACAGCAGCTTTCTCCAGGGTGCAGGCAGCGGTCCCTGGGCAGAGACATGGAGCCAGAGCAATGAGGACACACTGAGGTTATGTGGGCAAGTAAGGAACACAGACTTGACAAGCAGTCCAAAGGAAAAACTCCAGGTGGGAGGAGCTGGACCAGAGTCACGGGTGACTACACACACACACACACAAACACACACAGCATGGTACAATGGTGTGACCTTATATGCAGCAACATAGAGAAAGGAGACAGTCTAGGAATGGGCAGAGGAAAAGCAAGTGTCAACAGTATAGCCCACCAAAGCGGAACGTACCATGATGAGTGGTACCTGGCACACGCTGCCATGGAGAAATGGTGACAAGAAGTGAGAGAGGAGAACTAGCAAACACAAAGCAAAGGACAGGTGAGCTGGGCAAATGTCCTTTTTTCTACTCTCAAATCTTGCGTGAAAAAAAACAGAGCATTTGTTTGGGGGGGGGGGTGTCTCACAGAAGAGATGTCCAGTCACTTGTCATACGGCAGTTACCTGTCCTGTTACCACTCAACAACTGAACACCTCCCATGAGCCAGTTACCATCCTAGAGGCAAAGTGTGGACCCTGTCCTGTGAGTTTCTGGCTAAGGGTCAGTAGATCAGCACCATGTTCAGGCCCCCCATGTCAGATGACAAGCCAGGAGGGAAGTAAGGATGAGCAGGGTTGGGGTGGGGGGCTAACAGGGGTGCTTTTATAGGGAGGTGGTCAGAGGGACCCGACAAAGGAGAGTTAGGAAGAGAACCCTGGAGGAAAAGAAAGTTGGAGCCAGGAAAAAAAAAAAAAAGTGAATTTTAGTTGAACATTTCTTTCCTCTTTCCAATATAAAAAAATTGTATCCAGTAACTCATTTTAGCTCCCACCAGTGACGTGGGAGACTCTCAGAGCAGCTGACGCTGGACAGCCCCGAGTTGCCCACATCCCCCATCCCGGACACACACACTCCCCACTACCTACCTCTCCCACATCCATCTCAACTTTACAAGAGGAAAAAAAAACTTCCTGCCAGCAGTTACTAAAAGAGCACTTTCTCCCCCAGCCCTCCCAGAGGTGGGGGCGTGGCTACCATGCTGCAGTGTACCTCTGAACAGAAGCATGTTAGCCTCTGGGAAAGTCCAGTTTGGATGGGCAACTCTCCCTTGGTCAATTGTTTTCAAAAAGTGAGACTAGTATGCAGGGTGCAAGGCTGTCTGTCAGCCTCAGGAAGTGCAAAAATATACTATGGTCCTTATGCCAGGTCCCTCCCTCCCCATTGCAGCAGCATCTCCTTGCTGTGGCTGGCCTGCCCACAGGGGTCGAGTGGGTAGGGGAGCTGTGTTTTTCCCCCTCTGCCTGTACACAGCTGTTTTTGGCTTGGCCACAGAATTCTACCACACCAGAGTTCATGTGGTTATCCAGAGTGGGAAGAATTTCCCAGAATGCCTTGAGAAACCTGAGACACTGAATGGCTTTCAGGGCTTATTGATGTGGCTGGCGCAGGAAATAGCAGTACGTCAATAAATAGTTTTAGGCAGGAAACCGGGCTTAAATGGTAGCCTTGGAGTTTGGGGAAAGACACCAGGGGTTGCTGGGAGGGAGCCTGCCTGTCAGATGAGAACCTGGAGCCAAATAGCAGACTTTGAAATAACTGCCCCTGAGCTGAGGCCCCTTGCTGCTCTTGGATGTAAGAGGCTGAGGTTGGGGGCAGAGTCAAGACCCAAGGACAGGCCAGTCTCAGCTGGCAGAAAGGGGCTCTTTGTGTAGAGAGGGAAGCTGGCAACCTCTAACACTTGTCAGGAAGAGACACACAGCCTGTAGGTGAGGTGTCAGGAGGAGACACACAGGCTAGGCTCCGGCCTCTAGGTGAGGCATATTCACACCCCATCTGGTGGAAACCAGTGCCAGCTGCCAATCACCCCAAGACTTCCACTGTCCTACTTTAGAAAGGAAAAGGGGGGGTGGGCAAGGAAAGGAACCATTACAGTCAGTACCTGTTTTTCTGGTTATGAAAAAGAAATGGCTATAGAAATTTTTAAAAAGCCATATGATAAGAATAAAGGCCACGCACAGTTCCACGAAATGCTAACCATGTTAAGCATTTCGAGCAATTTTTTTTTTAATGTTATCTGTGGATAACATTATACACAAACACTGTTTTCACTTAGCATTATATAAACATTGCTTCATGCTTTTGAATAACTTTTTTTATAAATTAATTTCTTTCTTCCTGCCTGCCTTTCTTTCTCTGAGGCAGGGTTTCTGTAACAGTGGCTGTCCTAGAACTTACTCTGTAGACTAGGTTGGCCTTGAACTCACAGAGATCAGCCTGCCTCTGATCCCAATGGGATCAAAGATACATACCAGCCCAACCAACAAGCAAGTTTCGATGGACACCTGGGTCATCACTGACTTAACCATTGTCTTGTTGCTTAGGCTCTTAACTTTTTTTATTCAGCCTGTTGCAAGGCATCTTTCGATGTGTGTGCATGCACACACATGTGCACGTCACAGCTTGTATATGAAGGTCAGAGGACAGCTTGTAGGAAACATGACTTTCCTTCCACCATGTGGGATCAAACTCAGAAAGTCAGACTTGGAGGAAAGCTCCCTTGCTCGGTGAACCCTCTTGCTGGCCCATTAAGAGTCTTTTTCATTATTACTTTATGATAGTCACCCAGAGGTGCAATTGCCAGATGACTGTTAAGGTTAATTAAGGTTTCTCAGGAAAAATGTATACTGCCCACATATAAGAATACCTGTCTCTTGAGTCCTCACCAGCACTGATGATTAAAAATGTTGCTAATGTAGCAGACAGATGAAAATGTATTTTCAATTCATTCAACTACTACCTGTATTAGGTCTGTGTTCTTTGGTGATTGTCCTGAGGCAGGATCTCCCTATGTGGCCCAGGCTGATCTAAAACTTGCAGTGAATGAATCTTCTTTGCCTCTGCCTCAGACTTATAGTCATGAGTCACTGTGCACAGCCATTTCCACATATTTATTGGCAATTTTTATTTTGACCAATAACCTACCTCTTAATGTCCTCCATATTCGTCTATGATGAGCTTGGCGCTACTGTTACAAATTTGAACATCCTATGTATCAGTGGTTCTCAACCTTCCTAACGCCATGCATGACCCTTCAATACACTTCCTCATATTGTCATGACCCCCCCACACACCAATCATAAAATTATTTTCATTGCTACTTTATAACTGGGCAATCTTGTCACTGTTATGAATTGTTATATAAATATCTAACATGCAAGATATCTGATATGTGACCCCTGTGAAAGGGTCGTTTGACCCCAAGGTTGAGAACTGCTGCTATATATTAAGCAATTACCCTCAGTCCTGTTTCCTGAAGGCCCGATATTTGCCGCCCCTCCCCCCTCCCCCCCCCCCCCCCCCCCCCGTCAGTAGCCTCTTTGCTGTTTTATGCAGCCTCTGTGGCTTCCCTATAAAGCCCACCTTTCTCCACCCGGACGTGTGATTTCACTCCATTTCACCCTCTTCAAATTGTCATTTTTCTCAATTGACTTTTTACTCCACCTAGAGTTCATCGTAGGGTCTGGGATGAATTCTTTCCTCCCTGATAGCAGACAGCTGTGGCTCTGATGTTGCATCTCCTCTACCTCTGATTTGTTGCCCTCTGGGGATCATATGATAAACCCTTGTGGATGCCAAATTTGCTTCTGGACTGTCTGATCTTGCTATCCATGCTTGGTCAATCCCATGGCCTTTTAATTATTAAAGCTTTGGAATAAATTAAAAGTAATACAGCCCTTTCCAATTTTGTTGTGTCTTGACTAGGGATTTTTCCCTATTATTCTTTCAAATTACTTTTAAGTTCTTTTTTTCTTCAAGTCTCTCACCCTTGTACACACACACACACTCAATGTTAGGCTTTTATAAGCTAGTTTCTCATCATTAAAACATCTCACTGGTAAATTGTGTCAAGAAAGCAAGCTGTTGACTTTTATATATTAATTTAATATCTAAATACTCATATTAATTAGTTACTAAACCCTGATTAATCTTTATTAGAGGGTTCTCTTGGGTTTTTCATACATATAATCTAATAATTCTCTCTCTCTCCTTCCACCCATGGGCATTGCCACTGTTTTTCAATCAGACCCCTTGATGTAATAGATTGCATTTATAGATTTCCTGATGCTAAATCATTATGGCCTTCCTGGGATGAAAGTGTACTTGGTTATGATGGATCTACTTGCTAGCATTTCATTTAGGACTGCCCCATCCATTCACATTAGAGAGGTCAGCCAGTGGGCTTCCTTGTTTATGACTTACTGCGAGATGTCGCCTGTAGATGGCCAGCCGGCAAGCCCCTTTTTCCTGAGTTTTTGGGTTCATTTCCAAATGACAACAATTATCTCAAGTTTCAAAAAGCTTGGATGGAGTTCCCTATTAAAGAGTCATAACTTTAGAGACCTCCCTATAAAGGTAATTCTTTCATAATTTGATTTCAGTTCATGTCTTTTCATCTCTCCTGGCCTTGATTTTTCTTTCTTTTCTTTTTTTTTTTCAGTAAGGTTGATGATATTTATTTTTCTGCAACATTATTCACTGCATTGTGTCTTTCGACCTAACATAGTCAAATTTGATCCTGCATTACCTCTTCCATATTTGTTTTCACATTAAATTATTTTCTAATTCCTCCTTCCAGCTTTTGTAGGCAATTTTCTTTCTTTATTTTTTTTTAATTAATTTCCTTCTGTCTATACTGTGTTCTTTCCTCTATCTTCTTAGCTAATGATGGTTTTCTAATTTTTTGGAGTAGAGTTTTTGGATAACATTGTCTGCTAGAAGTACAACACAACCTGCTCACACAATTTTAAATGTAATTAGAGGTTCTACCTAATCTAGTGTATCCAGAATTTCAGCATATACTCAACTTTTTAAAAATATTTGTTCTATGTGCACGTGCCTAAGTGTGGGTCCATACAGTTGGGTGGAGATCACTGTGTGGCGAAAGGCATCAGCTCCCCATGGGGCTAGGGTTACGGGCAGATGTGAGCCGTCAAATATGGGTGCTGGGGTTGAACTCCGGTCCTCTGCTAGAGTTCTTAACTGCTGAGCTGTCTCTCCAGCCCTACTCAACCTTTTTTTTTTTTTTTTAAATGACACATTTTACATTCTTTTTCCCATACTGTGTCCTCAAAACCATTGTCCATTTCATCAGTAAACACACTGTTTGGTGAGCCCCTTTAAGCATTCACACATGACTGGTAGCTTTTGCACTGAAGAACATAGGTTAGCGTGCTGTGTTCTCTTGTTTAATGGCCAACGGTTGAATAGTCAGTAGACATGTTGACCTCTCAGTGTATCTTGAACCACATTCCATAAGTGTTTTGTTGGTGATGGTTTGATTTTCGATTTTTGATTTTTTTTTTTTTTTTTTTTTTTTTGAGACAGAATCTCTTTGAGTAGCCCCCTGGCTGTCCTGGAACACGATAGACTAGGCTGGCCTTGAATTCACAGAGAAATACCTGCTTCTGACACTACACTGGGTGACAACATTATGTTTGGGAAGTTATAGTAGAATCAGTTCTCTATGAGTATTGTCCTAATTTAGAATTATTAATTAGGACGTCTTATTTCAGAGTACATGGCCAAAGTAACTCGTTCTTGGCCATGTACTCTGAAATAAGACATCACTGACCTAACATCCTAGTGTAATGCATCTGGTTCCTCTTTGTCTCAATAGCTTTTGCTACATTTTGAGAGTGTCCTATTATCTATTTATAATAAACAATATTTTACCTTTATAAGTAATTATAGCTTTATGTTTAAAAAAGAAAAACTCTGATTTTACTACTAATTTAGTTCTCTTCTTGTTTGTCCGTAGCTACTTTGACTCATTCATTACTTAATATACCCTGTTTTCAGTCTGCCACTGGTTCCTAATGTTTATTTTTTTAACGCACATTTTTTTTTTTGCATTTATTTATTGTGGGGGTAGGGCACACAGATGCCACACTGTGCATGTACAAGGCAGAAGATCGCTTGCCAGGCTCCATTCTGTCCTTCCAAGCTGCGGGTCCCAGGATTGAACTTGGTTGCAAATATCTTTCACTCACTGAGTTATCTTGCCGACGATGCAATCTTAGTAGTCTTCAGGACACAGTTTTACTTGTATTTCTCTGATTAGCCAGCTAAGGGGAAGCAATTGACATAAGAATCTTCATGGTATAAGTTAGGAAGTGAAGTTCACCTTTCAGTCTTGTCTCCATCTCACCGTCTTAGCCAGTCTTTAGTAATTGGATTTTGCATTATTAACTAACTACTGCTGTGAAATTATCATTCAGGTTGCATTTAAAAATTAGAATTGAGCAGAGCATTGGTGTCACATACTTTAATCCCAGCACTCAGGAGGCAGAGGCAGTCAGATCTCAAGTCCAAGGCCAACCTGGTCTACAGAGCAAGTTCCAGGATAGCCAGGGCTACACAAAGAAACCCTATCTCAAAAAGAAAAGAAAAAAAGAGCCAAAATAATTTTCTAATAAAAATTGAATATCTTCTCTTCTAAAACAAAATTCCTGGCTTTTGATTAACTCTTTTTAAAACAATCTTTAACTGGCTTATTTTGACTTAACTCCGTTAAGTCTGCCTGGTTTCAATTTCACTTTCCCTTCCTGTTCTTCTATGCCATGATGCCCTCAGAAGTGAGGCATATATTTTGCCGGCTGGAACATTCATTAAAGAAAGTCTTAATTTTTTGCTTTTAATAAGATAATATAAAAGTTGCCATTTCAACCATGCTATGTGCAGCACTTGCCAATGTAAAACGTTAAATACACGCTGTGGTATTACAGACTCCCCAAACCTCTTCATCTTACAAAGCTGAGACCCCACTGATCCTGTGCCTCCTTCCTCAGCACTTGGCAATTTCCGTCCTGCTTCCTGTGCTGCCCCCTGACTGCCTCTGGACCTTGTCTGCATCTCAGAATCCTAGCCTTCATCAAGACTCTGGTTTACAGTTAGGAACACTCCTACTTTTGAGCTGCATAATCACTTTACCAGAACCATCTGATGACAAAGAACCTATCTCTCTTGTGTCAGTAGTTCAGGGTAGCCATGCTTTACCATGACCCCTTGTGTATTGCCGGGATCCATAGCACATTGATATTGATATTCTAAAGAGAAGAATTAATGAATGGATGAATGGATGCATGACTGACTAAATGAATGAACAGATGGACAGATGGATGGATGGATGGATGGATGGATGGATGGATGATGGATGACTGGATGGATGGATGGTTGGATGGATGACTGAATGAACAGAAGGATGGATGGATAGATGGATGACTGAATGAATGAATGAGTGGACAGATGGATGGGTAGATGGATGGATGGGTAGATGGATGGATGGATGGATGGATGACTGAATGAATGGGACAGATAGATGGATAGATGAAAGGATAGACAGGCAGATAGATAGAGAAGTGAGTGAGTTAGTGAAGACTTTAGATTCTCCTACTGGGTGGGCAGGCTAGCTCAACACTGCCATGAAAGCTTGGTGACCTGAGTTTGACCCCTCTAAACCATGTATAGGTAGAAAGAGAGAACTAACTCCAAAGTTGTCCCCTGACCTCCACACCATGGCACATACACTCCTCCCACCTCCCCACACACACAAAATATTAATAAATTAATTTTTTTTCTATTTTCTGCTAGGCAGTAGTGAGTAGGAGTCGTACTTCTGCTTTGAGCCTAGCACGAGAGCTAAAGTGGGCCTTAGTTGTAGACTGCAGATCTGTATGGGCGAGTGGTGTTCTCCTTGACTCTGATAGGATGGTGATTTGAGAGTGAGACAAAGGAGATGAACTGAATTGAACCTGGAGATAATGAGGTGTCATTCCCACCCCTTCCCACCACACACACACACACACACACACATATACACACTCAGACTCACCTTGGCTACCACCATATCCATCCCCAGTCTTGAGAACTTCCAGCCCAGGCTGAGGGACATCTGTGAAGGAGGAAGATGGCCAAGTCTGAACAACTCACAGAGGAGGAAAAGCTTTTCCCTCAACCCAGGATAACCAGAAGTGGTGGTTCCTATCCTCATTTTAACCCCAGGTCAGCCCTTGGACCGTGCTGTGGTCCAGCTGGTGTTGCCTGGGCCCCTCCCAACCCCGGTGAGGTTGACATGCTCTCTTGTGCCTCTACAGAAGGACTTCACCGTGCGTGAGGAGCTGCAGCAGCAGGATGTGGAGCGCTGGCTGGGCTTCATCACCTTCCTGTGTGAGGTGTTCGGCACCATGCGGAGCAGCACTGGCGAGCCCTTCCGAGTGCTGGTGTGTCCCATCTACACATGCCTCAGGGAGGTAAGAGCAAAGGCCTTGGCAATGCCCTGCCCACCTGTCGATATTTACAGAAGCCCTGCCCATATACACTGGAGAAAAACACAGAACAATGGAGTTGGGTTACGGATAGAAGAATGGATTCTTTGTAAAGGAGACAGACGATGTCCCCATGCTTCTACTCCCTGTAAGCTTTAGCTCAGACTTCAGTGACTCCTAATCTGGAATTTGGTAGAAGAGGTTTATGGTGTTATAGCATTGAATGGACCTTTGGACTTAGTTGGTTTGCCACTGATTTGTTTTTAATGTTTTTGCTTCTAAAATTTATCTTAAGTAATAAACAGGGGATGGCGTGATAGCTCAGTGGATGAGAGCACTTACTGCTCTAGAAGATACAGGTTCAGTTCCAAGCACCCAGGCTGGGCAGTTCACTTGTAACTCCAGTGGCCTGTGCCCTCTTGTGGCCTCTCTGGGCATTGCCATGGGCGGTGCACATAAACTCATCCTACGTGTAAGAATAAAAGTTTTTAAAACAGTAAATAAAAGAGTCCAAGAGACATTGGAGATGGGAGTTTGGGGTGTCTGCTCTCTCAGATATAAAAACTCACTCTGTAAGGTCACCTGTGGCTGGTTGGAAGCTAGAAATGAACACTGGGAGGCTGGCCGGAAGCCAGGTGGCAGGGAAACATCCCAACTCCCACTAGGAGGGAGCAAGCTGAGGGTGAGGCTCTAGCATCCTTAAGAGCAGCAGCCATCAAGATTGGCTGATAGGGGATGGAAGAGGGAGGAGGGTGTGATGGAACGCCTATTTACCTTCCACATGGCCACATGCCCTGGGATGTGAGTCTCAGGAAGAGAACTGTTGTGGGAATGAGAACCAGGAAAATAGGTCCACATGGGGTCCTATGGGGAGTAAGGAAACTACTCTGTCAGGCATCTGTGGGTACCTGAGGCTCAAGGCTAGAGACAGGTGGTATCACCCAGCAAGAGGGAACAAACAGAGAGATGGTATAGTCCTATGTAGAAGAGAGAGGAGGAGGAGCCAGGAGGGAGGAGGCAAGTCTGAATTGGATGCCTCCAGAAAGCTCCAGAAGAGTAAGTGAAAAGCGTCCCAGCATCCTTCAGTAGGAGCTGATACTAACCTGGACTCTACCATCCCTGTCCTCTCCTTCCCTGGCAGCCCTTTGCTGCCACCAAGACACAGGGAATGGGTGGAGAACCAAAAGTCCTAGGCAGAAAAAGATTGGGGGTGGGGCTGGGGGGGTCCTGGGGCTCTGGCAGAGAGACTAGGAGTGTGGGCAGGTTCTCTAGAGCATTTTCTGGAAAAAGCTATGGAGAAAATGGACCCGAGGAAAAGAGCAGTCAAGAGACATGCTTGTTTTTTAATAGACTATAATAAGCAATGTGAGCAAAGTGCAGGTATGTTTGTTTGGGGAGCATTCCTTTATAGGACGGTGGTGTGCTCATCCCAGCCTAAAGCAGAGCACACATACCCTTCTGGCCACTTCTAAACCCACAGCGCTGAGCCGCCCTATGCCGGTAGTCTCTGTTTCTTTATGAATATGCTTGACTTTAGAGATGTCTCACTCATTCAGTTCATGGCCTCTCCTGACTTGGTTTTACTCCTCGGGGCCTCAGGTCAATGTGCAGTGCCAAGAGGACCAGCAGCAGCTTGGCCTTTTGCATCCCTTCAGAATGTGTCCCTCTCAGAGGCTCACTCCTGTCCACATGGCCATGTGCTCCTATGAGCCACCTCAACATAAGGGACAGTGACCTGGGGCTGTGACCTGAATTTCCCAATTTCTTCTGCATGATCTGGGCCCCTCCTCTTGGTGTTCTCACCTGCTCCTCCAGCAGGAAGCAGGGCTGTAGGGAGTGCTGGCCCTGGCTGCTGGGAGAGTTTTTCACACCACCTAAGGTAGTGCAAACTTGGTGGTGTGAGATCCGGAAGGTGCCAAGATGTCTGCACAGGCAGGGAGCAGTGAGGCTTTCCTCATGTACACTTGTTGAATGAATTAAGCTTTGTGGGGGGTGGGGGGACATTTTGACAAATGCAGAATCATGTGGTGCTCATGGTTAACTTGAGTAATAAGCCATCTCTGCCTTTCGGCATTTTGTCCAAGAAAAAATCAGAGAGACACCACTGGGGTCCAGCTACTCACTGCCTGCCTTGACGCTCGCCCAGGTTTCAGCTGTACCCCCATGGGGAAGAGAGAGATCACTCTGGGGCTTTTCTCAATTGAAAAAAAAAAAGAGTTTCATAGCACTTTGAGTAAGTAAAACCGTTTAAAGGAGGAAAACTTGATTTTGGTCCATGGTTTTAGAAGGTTCAGTCCATGATCATCTGGCTCTGTTTTCATCCCTGTGGAGAGCCAGAAACATCACAGAGGAAGGGCATGAAGGAAAGCTGCTCACCTTGTGGCAGCCAGGAAGCAAAGAGAGTAAGTAACAGGAAGGGGCCAAGACAGAGAACATACGTGTGTGTGTGTGTGTGTGTGTGTGTGTGTGTGTGTGTGTGTGTTCTTTTGTGCCTTCTTGCCTCCCTGTTGACATCTTATGTTTGCTTAACATGTTCTTTTCAACCTACTTTCTTTGGATGGGAGATGGTGCTGTGGGAAAAGCACTTGCCATGCAAATTCAAGGACTGGAGTTCAGATTCCTCACACCTGTTGCAAAGCAGATGTGGCACAACTGTAACCCAGTGCTGAGGAGGCAGAGGTGGGATCCCTGGGGCTAGCTGGTTAGCTAGACTAGCCAAGTCCACAAGCTCTGGGTTTAGCAAGAGATCCTGCCTCAGTTAACAAGGTGGAAAGGGCCAAGAAAGACTCCCAACACCCACCCCTGACCTCCACATACATACTCACATGCATGTGAGCACACACATACATGCATGGACAGCACATACATATACACACACAAACAGGGAGAAAATCTTTACTGTCATAATGCTAACATTTACAGGAGATCTTCCCTCTTAACAGCTTCTTAGATATAAATATGCCGGTGTTTTCTATATAGAGAACATAGAGAAGACCTCTAGAGCTCACATATCTACCTGACTGCAGCATTTGTACCCACTGGTAAGCAAACAGCTCCCACTCCACATTCCCCCAGCCTTCTCTCTGTTCTCTGACTCAGTCACTTCGACTATCTTAGATACCTGGTGAATTAGCATGGTTTCCGTTCCTATCACACCAGATGTTGAGTGTTTTGTCTAAAGAAAGAGGAAGATTTATTTAGCTTACAAGGCTACCATTCCAAACTCCGTGGTACCAGCTCCTGCAACTCAGTCACATCATGGAGGAAGGCATCATGGCAAAGCACATGAGATCACAGAATGATGACAGGAAACCAGAGGTCAGAGGTCAGAGATCATGCCTGCTCTTTTTATAACAACTGGAGAACTCATTCTACAGTGTTCACCCCTTTAGGGGATAATGGACCCCTCCCCCAAAGTGATCTGATTTCTTCTCATTATGCCTCCCCTTCTGAAAGGTTCTATGGAAACTCCCAATACTGCCACACTAGAGCCCAAGCTTCTAGCACATAAACACTTAGAGGGCAAACCCCTCCAGACCATAACACCTAATACAGGTGGAACCACGAGGTAATCACTCTCCTTGGCTGGCTTGTTTGACTTAGCACGATGTCCTTCGGGCTCATCCACATTGCTGGTATTGAGGGATTTGCCCTTTCTAACACTGGATACTCAAGTCTTCATGCACACCATGTATTCTATACTCACCCAGTGATGGCCGGTTCAGTCGTTTTTTCACAGTGTGGTTCTTGAGGCCATTACTGTGGTGAACTCGGAGTGAGTGCAGAAATGCCTAGAAACCATGATTTCGGATCATCTGAATAAATCCAGGAATGTGGCTCTGTTTAGAGTCTGCTGAGGAACCTGGGCACAGCAATCTACAACCTTATTTTACATTCCCACAAACATCATACAGGGGTTCCCAGTTTGCTGCAGCCTCGCCAGGAATTGCTGTCTCTGTTTTTTGATAATGGGTATTAATTAATCACTGTTTGAATTGGCATTTCCCTAATGACTGATGTTGAACATCTCATGTACCTGTCAACCATCTGCATGACTTCTTGGATGAAATGTCTATTCAAACCCCTCACCTACTTTCTGGCTCTGTTCCTAGGTTTTCTGCCATTGAGTCCTAGAAATGCTGTAGGCGAGTGGTTCTCAACCTATGGGTCTGGACCCCTTCTAAGACCACCAGAAAACACTGGTGATTCATAACACCAGTAGTTCCTAACAATAGAAAAACTATAGTTCTGAAGTAGCAATGAAAATAGTTTTATTGGGCTGGTGAGATGGCTCAGTGATGAAGAGCACCAACTGCTCTTCTGGAGGCCATGAGTTCAAATCCCAGCAACCACATGGTGGCTCACAACCATCCATAATGAGATTTGATGGCCTCATATGGGGTGTCTGAAGACAGCTTCAGTGTACTTACATATAATAAATAAATACATACATACATACATAACCTTTGTCCCAGAGCAAGCAGGGGCCGAGCAGGACCCAGAGCAAGAGAGAGAAGGGAAGGGGAAAAAATAAAAAACAATTTAAAAAAATTAAAAAATAATAAGATAGTTTTATGGTTGGGGGTCACCACACCATGAGGAACTGTATTAAAGGGTCTCAGCATCAGGAAGATTGAGAAGCACTGCCTTAGATGCTTTGGGGATTGCCGCCTTACTTGATGTCTGGTTTATAATATCCGCTCCCATCCCATGGACTGTCTCTCACTGTGTGGATCATTTCCTTTCCTGTGCAGAAGGGTTTGGGGTTGACATAAGTCTATTCGGCTGGTTTTGTTTCACGGCCTGCACTTGTAGTTACATCCCAAACCCACTTCCTGGTCAGTGTCAAGCATCTGTTCATCATGTTTTCCAATAGTTTTATGGTTCCAGAGTCTTGCCTGTGTTTGATCTACGTTATTATTCATGTAGGGCGAGGTAGTCTAGTTCCATTCTTCTGCATGTGGGTTTTCCCAGCACCACTTACTGAACAGACTGTCTTCCCCTTTGTTGAGGATTAGTTGGTGTGTGGCTTCATTTCCAGACTCTCTATTTTGTTTCATGAATCCAGAAGTCTGTTTTTATGCCAGGACCATGCAGTTTGGTTACTGTGGCTTTGTAATATACTCTGAAGTCAGTGACTGTGGCACCTTTAATTTTGTTCTCTGGCCAAGATTGCTTTCATTATTTGGGGCTTTTTGTGGCTCCGTTTGAATTTTAGAAATTTTAAATTATTTCTGTAAAATTGAATGACTATGATTCTTATATAGATTGTATTCTTATATAGATTGAATCTTTGTAGCGCTGTGGTTGGAGTAGACATTTGCACAATACTGAAGCTTCTAATCCAAGATCACAAACAAAAGGATGCTCACTATCTACTCATGTTAAGCATAGTCCTAGATGTGTCCAGAAGAATTAGAAAAATAAATAACCAGGCGGTGGTGGCGCACGCCTTTAATCCCAGCACTTGGGAGGCAGAGGCAGGTGGATTTCTGAGTTCAAAGCCAGCCTGGTCTACAGAGTGAGTTCCAGGACAGCCAGGACTATACAGACAAACCCTGTCTTGAAAAACAAAAAAGAAAAAGAAAAAGAAATAAAAGGCACCCGCATCCAAAAGAAAGATGGGAGACTGTGCCTGTTTACAGATGACATGATGTTACATAGAAAAGATTTTAGTTGGTGTGGTGGCTCTCGCTGGTGATCTTAGCTCTGGACAAGCTAAGACGGTAGAATCATGAGTTCGAGGACAGCTCAAACTATATATACAGAAAGACCAAATCAAAAAATCCTAAAGATATCCTTCAAAAAACTGTCACAAGCCAGGCCTAGTGGCACACGCCATTAGTCCCAGTACTCAGAAGACAGAAGCAGGTGGATCTCTGTGAGTTTGAGGCCAGCCTGATCTACATTAACAAATTCCAGACCAGCCAAGACGGCATGGCAAGACCTCCTCTATAAATTAATTAATTAATTAATTAAATTCAATAAAGCCGCATGATGCAAAATCAACTTGCATTTCTACATACCGATAATGAACTATGCAGGAAGGAAATTAAGACCACAGTCCCATTTACAATCCCAATCAAAAGAATAAAATGCGTTGACTAAACTTAAATAATAAAGCAAAAGATTTACACACTGAAAACTATAAAACATTGTAAAGAGACTCCAGAAGTCATAACTTGGAAGACACCCCGTGAGCCCTAACAGAACTCTTAGTGTACTGTTCACATAGCTCAGGTCCTCAGGTAACATGACAAGGAGGACTCCACACTCAAGAACTTCCAGCGACTGATGGAGCTGCAGTATGGGTGTCCCCCATAGCAGGTGGCTTCTTTGGGCCAGCCTGGCAGACGCTGGGTCTGGTTGGTCCTGCACCCTCCATCTATGCCCTTTAAGGCTCACTGTTCTACTTCCCCGTGACACTGTCACCTTCTAGCCTAGGGAGAATGTTTTCTAGAGTCCCTTGGGTGATTATTAAACAACTCCCTCTGGGCCCCTTACTTGAAGGGCTTGGTTGGAAATTCCTGCGGCAGGGGAATTTTTTCAACAAAGCTTTGTGCCTGCGGTCTCCTCACTTCTTTTCATCCTTTCTCCCTTCCCAAAACATCCTACCTTCCCTCTCCCATCTACTGGTTCCCGGCCCATCTCTACTGGTAACTCAACTCCTACCCTCCTCAGGACTCTGCAGCCACAGACACAGGTCAGGAGTGGAGCAGAGGTGGAGCTGGGTGTGGGGAGCTCTCTGCCAGGAATCCTTCATACCTGTACTGCCTCCCCTGCTCACCCCCTGCACCTGTCCCTCCATGTTTTTCCTGTGGAAGGTGACCCTGAAGAGGTCTGCATGTGAGGAGAGACCCCCACAGACCCAGCAAGCTGAGCTGCTAGAGGCAGACAAGCACAGTGGGGAACAGAGGCCAGCAAGTCAGGCCCATCAGGAAATGAAGCTGCTCTGTGCAACAATGAGGGAGAGGATCTCTGAACTCTGTGCGTGAGCACGCGTTCGATTTGCTCGCGTTGTTTTGGCTCCAGGGAAATCTGACCTCGGGGGAAAGGCTGGGATGAAGTGGGCGTGGGTAATCATGCAGGATATTCTTCAAGGGCACCTTGCCAGGGGGACCACTCCTGACTTCCCAGAGCAGGGGGATGGGACAGCTTGGCAGCCTAGCTGGGGCCAAAAGAAGCCCACGGTAGGCTGTGCTCTGGGCTCCCCTCAGGGAGGGGAGATTTATTGGCTGGATCCATGGGAAATGATCTTCACCTTGCACCTCTGGAAGGTTTACAAAATTGCTAATTCCCAAATCAGCCCTTGCCCCTCTCCCTCACCCAGTAAAACCAAACTTCCTGGGGATGGGGTTGGGCTGTGGGGATGGAAACCTTCCAAGCTGATTCTGGTCTGTGGCCATGGTTAAGTAACAGGAGCAGCCGCATCCCAGGTGCATTTCGTGAGCAGCTACTGACCAGGCAGAAGCATTTTGGGAGCACACAGCCTTAGGCACTGAGATCCAAGTTCAAATCTCAGCAGCTGAACTTCCTGACTGTGGAGTTCTAACCTAATGTATCAGCTGTCAGACCCTCGGGTTTCTTTTTTTTTTTTTTTTTTTTTTTTTTTTTTGGTAGCACAGGCATGTTCTGGGTTGGCTTTAGAGCCTCAAGTAAGCCAGGCGTTTATGAGAAGCAAATGATACGTGGCAGCCCTACTGTGGCCCATCATAATGTGTTACTGTGGGGTAGCATGTGTCTCAGGCATGAGTCAAGAAGATTCTTACCTCAGGAGGCCACTAAGGGAGACTACATTTCTAACTGGGCATCCGGACCCCCAGAGTCAGACATGATACCCCTGCAGGCACCCTGCCCCAGGTATATATGGGTAAACTTGTATTCTTCCTGTCTGGGTCTTGCTCACACCCTCCCTTCATGATGAGGAACTTTGGGGGGCCTCAAATTCATGGTTCCCTGCCACAGTCTCCAGGGTGCTGGGATTAGAGGCATGTGCCACCAAGCCTGGCGGTTTGCAATTCTTATAGTGTACGGAAGAGCTAACTTCTGCTCAAGGCTGTCAACATCCACCCTCTGTCCTCTGGCACGTTGTAGTAATGGCTTGTGACCCCTTCCAAGGTACTTCAAATCATTTCGTTCTTCCGTTGGTACTTTGATGCTAAGTCTCACCTATTACAGAATCGTAGGATTCCATGCTCTTTCTTGATTTTTGGTGTTTGCTTGTTTGTTTATGGCAAGAACGTGTAGCCCAGGCTGGCCTCTAAAGCACTATGTAGCTAAAAATGACCCTATACTATCAATCCTCTGGTTCTCACCTCAAGTGCTGGTATTCCAGGCTTGCCCTGTCACTCCAGGCTGTGTGCATGCTCGGCAGTGAACAGGTCTGACTGCAGAGTTTTCCTGTTAGCCCCAGGAAGAAACATTGTTGCGATCCCCACCCCTTTCAACATGGCAACCGCATCTGCAGAAATGACACAGCCCAGAACGTGCCTGGTGGTTTGGATGCTGTATGACTATGGGAGAAGGGGGTATATGGGGAATAGGGAACTGGTGGGGGCAAAGAGGCTCTTACCAGTCGCACTCTGGTGTACGCAAGATGACATCCAAGAGTGTCTAAAAGCCTTAAGCCTGAAACCAATATCAGAAAGGAAAGTGATGTATCCGTTCAACTAGCAACAAGAAAAATGCTACTTCCTTATTGGACTGAAATGCTCTCAGACAAGGAAGTCACCTAAGTTCGGAGACAGAGGACCCCAGGGAACTCAAGCACTTTGGGAAATGTAGTGCTGCAAATTCAGGGTAAGGGGACAGTGACTGGGGTAGGGAATGGTAGAGCCCTCGGGCCATCTGAGCAGAGAGTAGGTCCTAGCCCCTCACTGTTGGGGAAAGTGTTTGTAGTTTAACAATTGGACAGGACACGGAGGAAATGAAGCCTGGAAAACCAGGAGGCTCTTTCTCCTTGAACAGTTTCTTTCACCTCTGATCTTAGGTCCAGAGTCCTGGCAGAATGTTTCTCTGAACATGCGGCTTCCCCGGGCCGGGTACCCAAGCCCTGAGCTCTTGGGTTAGCATCAGAGTCCCTACAGGTTCCAAGGTTCATGTTATGAAAATGCAGGTTTAACCCTTTCTAGATCCCTGCTAAAGTAACCCACACATATTTAGTCCCCCACCCACCCGTGTGTGCCTCTCTGCTGCTTGGCACACATAGTCAAGTCACTTGTGGTATGATACTGACCTGCGCAGAACACCCCACCACCGCAGCCACCAAACATCCATGTGCAGAGGCAGTGCCTTTGAGGTGGCCTCAAAATGCAGCAGGAGTTCCCCACCCAGCCCACCAGCCTTCCCGCCCTTTCCCCACCCCCACCCCATAACTGTTCTGCTTCCTCAGCCAGGCTGAGCACACTGAAATGTGAAATTTGAAGCCAGTGTTCCCCTTAGCAACCATGGTAACACAGGATCTGATAGAGAGCCTGCAGTTATAAAAATACCACCTTCCACCAGACACTGGTTTCCAAAGGGAAACCAGTCCCCACACCAGAACCATTTTTAAACAGTCTTCAGACTTCAGAGATGGCCAGCACACTCCCAGTGCCGCATGGCTGCGGGAGGCTGTCACAGGAGGCTGGCTGGCTTCTGGAAAGTGGCATGAGGCAGCTTTGGGTACATCCTCTGAAGCACAGAATTCCTGTTGTCTGGGGAACAGTGAACTAACCCTATCAAGGGCACATTGGTGAGGCCATTTTTCTAATTGCACCATCTAAAAGCTCTTTGGCATTTTTAAGTCAGGGTGAGTGGCAGAGCCCCTGAGACCCTGTTCTTCCAGGTCCCTTCTGGAGAGTTCCCAGCTCCATATCACCTGAGGACAATCTTTGTGAAAATCAATAAGGGAGGGGAGACATGGCATGGTTAAAACTTTTCCACTTACAATCAGGAAAAGCCCCGCATCTCATACACAGTTCTGGGCAGCCTACGTCTCAGTGTTCTCTGTAGGAGGTTTTAGCCTTGAGATGAAGCAGGGGCCTGGCTCTGTGCTCACCCAGCCTCTAGCCTGTTCTCAACTGAGCCCCACCTCCCCATCTCAGTAACAGCCTCCCCTGCCCTCCCTCTCCTGTTCCTCCCAGCCTTTTGTCTCCAGGGGCCATGCCTTGTAATTTGAAAAGTATTCTAACTTGGTAATTAATGTCTGAACTTCAAGAGCGCCCCCATCCTGCTTCTGCAGAGCTAGCTGAAGGCGGGCCAAGATGTAAATGCGGAGAAGCTAAAAGGAGGTGTGGGTTTTTCTGAGATGGTCCCTTAGCTTAGCTGGACTTGCAAGTTTTGGGTGGGTTGGTTAAAACTGCCCTGGCCATACCCCCACCCCCACCCCCACCCCCACTTGGCCATTTCCCAGCAGGCCAATGGCAGGGTCCAGGGTCCCTTCAGCTCAACAAATTTGAAACACTAGAGTAGTAGACAGGGCCACTTTCTGAGGACAGTTCACAGAGAAAATATCTGAGGGAGGGAGGGAGGGAGGGAGGGAGGGAGGGAGGGAGGGAGAATATGAACGTACAAGCAAGCAGCAAGCAAACTATGTTTTTAAAAAAAATATTAAGAGGGACCAAAAGGAGGACTAGAAATCACTGGTTGCTCTTCCAGAGGACCTGAGTTCGATTCCCAGCACTCACAGTGGCTCACAACCACTTGTAACTTCAGTCCCAGGGCATCCAATCCCCTCTCCTGGCCTCCATGGGCACAAGGCAGGCAAGCAAAACACTCTGAAGGAGAAGGAAGACATAGAGAATAGCTACTCAGGAGGGAGGCTGAGGCAGGAACACCAGAAGTTTAACTCTGGGTTACAGAGAGTTCAAGGCCAGGTTGGACAACTCAGTAAGACCCTGTCTCAAGATAAAAGGTAAAGAGAGAAAGAGAGCATAGCATGAGAAAGATCTGGGTTCTGGGGTCAATTCCATTATTGAAAGGGGAAGGGAGGAGGGGAAGGGATGGGGAAGGGAGGAGGGGGAGGGAGGAGGAGGCAGAAGGAAAGTGTCATGAGTCTGTTATGTTAGAAACATACATGGCTATGTTTGTGTCTTTCCAGTTTATTAAATTGAATAAAATATATTCATAAGCTGCGTATTGGCTACAATTTGCCACATGATTCTTATTTCACTTAACTAACCATTAGCAATGTTAGGTTCTTTTATTCCAATTTTTAAAAAGTTTTCTAGATTTATTTATTTTATTTCATGTGTATGAACTTTTTGACTGCATACATGTATACATGCCTCATGTGTGCCGGTTGGAATTCCTGGAAAAGGGGTTATTGATGGTTTTGAGCCACGATGTGGGTGCTGGGAATCAAACCCAGGTCCTCTGCAAGAACAAGTGTTCTTTTTTAAGTTCAGAGTCATCTCTCCAGCCCTTACTTCAATATTATTAGTTGCTAATATCAACTCTCAGGTCACACGTTATCGAGAGAGAGAGAGAGAGAGAGAGAGAGAGAGAGAGAGAGAGAGAGGGGGGGGGGAGGGGGGAGGGGGAGGGGGAGGGGGAGGGGGAGGGGGAGGGAGAGAGAGAGAGAGAGAGAGAGAGAGAGAGAGAGAGAGAGAGAGAGAGAGAGATTGATTGAAATGCAGCTAAGAAAGGCCAAGGAAGCCTCTGAGTTAGGCTCCTTGGGCCCCAGAGCTGTTCAGGCTCAGAGATGCCAGATATGGGTCCAGGTGACAGGCCTCTTCAAAGGCTAGTCTGAAGTAGGCTGAGTGTCAGGGGCAGGAGAAACTACAGTCAAGCTAGACACAGAGGCAGGAGCCCTTCGCTGTGGTGATTCCCCTGACCAAGGCTTGTGGTACATGAGCAGGTCAGCATCCTGGGTCTTCAAGACTTCCTCCTCTGCACTCTCAGGGGAGGGGATGGTACATCTGGGTAATTGATAAGCTCGTGTGCTTGGTGTTTCCCCTATCAATTTAATGCAGTTTCATGCCATTATTGATTGGCGCAATAAATTATTTATTAGTTTGTACTTCTCGATGTTTTGACAAGTGGCAGTTACTTGTTTGTGTAAACAAGGTGCTCTTTCTTGGTACTTATACCCAAAATGGCGTAACTCGGTTACTGTTGCTCTATAGGGGGGAGTCATTGTAGGCTGGACATAGCCCGAAGGAACACCATGGCCTGGAGTAGGCCCAGCTAGTTCTCTGGCGCTTGAGCTAAGAACCGGGAGTGCCTGAAGCCCAGAGACACTCCACGACATGTGATGTTCTCAGCCTTCGCTGGCTCTACAAACCCCATAGTTCACAGTAAGGCTGGCTGATGCTACTCCATTTCTGTCATCCCCAGCATGGATCAGAAATGGCATTATGAATATGCACATGGAGATCAAGGGAGCCTCGAGCCTCCTAGGAGAGAAACCCAGAAGCCACACCCCCTCCTTCTATCTACTTAGACCCAGCTAGAATCCAGGTCCTTTTTGATAGGTCTGGGCCAAAAGGCACAGGGCTGTGACTTCTAGGCCCAAGCTGAACCCTAGAAGAGCAAGCCTAACGAGAGACCTGTTCTTGGCAAGAGGGGCACTTACAGAGAAGGTGGATTTGAAGCTGACACACTGGCACCCTTCCCTCTCTGCCCTTCAGGCTCCTTGTTGGGAACAGAATAAAATGCATGTAACTTTATAGGTTTGCTAATTACAAACTAACTTCCTCTCCACAGCTCCCTGTCTGTCCCTCTACACCTCTGAAAAGTGAAGACAGGGAATAAGGGTCCCTTTAGGTGTGTAAGATGAAGTGTTTCTTAGTAAAAAAAAAAAAAAAAAACTAAGATGAGGAAAGCCATTAAAACAAGCCTTTGCACACACAGTGTGCCTGCTCTTGCACACACGGTGTGACTGCTCTCTAGACACTCTGATCTTCTGATTAGCTTTCAGTTCCTCAGAAGGGTCCTGGTGACTCCTCTCTCATCGTGCCCCAGTTGGCTACCTGGCACTGTCCTCAGCCGGCCTCTTCTCTCTTCGTGACAATACTTGCTGTTACCTCAGGTTTTCTTTGTTAATCTGTTTTTTTTTTTTTTCCTACCGTGGGAACTCGAGAGGCAGGAAATATATCTATTTATAGCTCTGTCCCCAGTGGCGTCTGACATACAGTAGGTACTCAATAAATACTCATTGAAGAAACTAACAAAATAACTTGTTTAGACCGAGCGAACAGAAGACAACCGTCAGTCAGTCAGTCAGTCAGCCTTTCAAAAAGGAATCTGGGATAGCGTCTCAGAAAAGAGCACCGGATCCTCAAGGAGGCAAAGCGAGAAGCACATCGGGCTGCTCTTTCCTCAGCATCAGTCCCTATGCTTGGGAGATGGCAGATTTAATTCACCTGCCCAGAGTCAGGCTCCCATAAGCCAGGACCATCAGGTGAGAACAGAGAGGTTCCAGCAAAACTTCCAGGAGCCTTCAGGGAGGACCCCCATCCCCACCCCCACCCCAGAGCACTAAGTAACCACTTGCTGCTGTCAGCTATCCATGAACAGCTAAGGGACTATCAGCCAACACCCTATGCCACTACCATAAAGAGGACCAAGAGGGAGTGGCCCAGGCTCAGGAGGGCCCCTGGAGGTCAAGGATAGAAGAGGGTAAAGCAGAGGAAGGATAGAGCTGGGAGAGGCTGCCATAGTGGCAGCTGTGGTCAGTCTGAGAAGCACCATCGCTCTTACCAATCCAACAGACTCCCAACCACGGAGCCACGGCCAGTGCCACCACAATGTGAAGCCACATCTGCAGCTTTCAAGTTTTGTTTGTTGGTTTTGGTGTTTGTTTGTTTGTTTGTTTGTCTCCAAGACAGGGTTTCTTGTAGCCCTGACTGTCCTGGAACTCACTCTGTAGTCCAGACTGGCCTCGAACTCACAGAGATCAGCCTGCCTCCACCTCCTGAAGGCTGGGTGTACACCACGACCTCCCAGCTTGGAATTTCCAATCTTCTAGTAGCCACAGTTAAAGCCCCACCAAGGGTGGAGGGTGTGCTTGTGTGTAAAATATTTTGTTATCAGGGATATCCAAATAATTATAATTTTAATATCATGTAAACAACAGTAAAAACTTACCAATGAAAAATTTTTGTTGCCATTTTTTTTGTTGGTTTGGTTTGGTTTGGTTTGGTTTGGTTTGGTTTGGTTTGGGGTTTTTTTGGTTTTTTGTTTTTTGTTTCTCCCAGACAGAGCCTGGCTTTGTAGCTCAGGCTGGTCTCAAACTCTCTGTGCTCCTACCTGAACCTGAGAGCTAAAAATCACTGCAGCAATCCATATTTTTTATATGCTTTGTGTGTGAGTGTGTGAACTAAGTCAGTCTCTGAAACTTGAAATTTTACCATGCCGGCACCACTCAGTTCGGGCCAGACACCTTGCAGAGTTCTCAGTCCACATTATGGTAGGAGGCTAGCTAGGAATCCTCAGGCTCTCGGACGGAAGTTTTGGATGCACAAAAGTACTATTTGCAGCTTCCCTCTCTCTGAACACCCAGCAGAAATGGGGAGCGGTAGGAACTGAACCCCAAGGCTCACAGCCAGCTCCTGGGGGGAGGGGTGTCTGTGAAAAGCAGTTCTTCAATCCCTGATGGGCAAAGCAGGGGGGGCGGGGGGTTGTTGAGATATAGAAATGGAGAAGGCTGGGGTGACACAACAGAAGAGGGCTCAGAGGGGAACCCACAGTGGGGATCAGCACCAGGGCTCCCTACAGTGCCCTGCACGGAGAAGGCACAATCCACCCATTCCTTCGCTGCCCTACTTAGGGCGAGCATTTCTGTAACTAAGACCTTCTCCCTTACTCAGAGGTATTAAAACATAGAAGTATTTTCTGCATCTGGTTTCCCAGGGTTGAAAGCTAGCTAGCTAGACTTAGGAAGTGCAAACACTCTTTGGAAATGCAAACACACTTACAGTAACAAATTCTCTTTGAATCAAGGCTGAAGCCCTGCTTAAAACAATTAGTCCTGAGACTAGAACCTTCGGTACAACTCCCCGGTTGTTTGGTTGGTTGGCTCACCGTACTTCACCCATAGGGGGATATGACCAGTCCTCGGGGCTGGGGACAGGAAGGGATTGAATTGGTCTGCTGCTTCTGAGTCTGTGCTGGCCTGCGTTCCGCTTGGTTTGGAAACGTTAGTCAGAGGAGAGTTTGAGGTGTGGGGAAGGGCAGGGAGGATGTGGTTTGGGCAAGGGGAGTCCAGAGGCTTCCCTGGGCTTGGCCCAGTGCCATGGGAAGTCTCAGAAGCTCTGCCGGCCACACTGAAGTGCCCTGCCTGGCTGGAGCTGAGGGCGTGGCCAAGGATTAGCTGACTGGAGAGCAATTAGATGAGGTGGGGCCAGGGAAATACCTGGAATCCCAGGGCTGGAGTCAAGACTTGCTTGGCTAACCCTGAAGGCAAGAGGCCTTGGGGGGTCTGGGTAAGTGTGACCTCTTGTTGATGGGTAGAAATAGATTATACTGTCGGGGGTCAGGGGAGTTTGCAGCACTCTAAGAAAGAGGCTTTCTTCTCGATGACCATCGCTAAATACCTCTCCCGCCTGCTCACATTCCTGCCCAGACCCGTGGATTTTCCTGTCATAGCTGAATGGGGCTTGGGAGGTGTGGTATCAAGTGACCCTTCCGAGGACATTCACACTGGGGAAGGAGAAGTGAGAAAAATGGGTGCCCTGAAGGAAAGGGGTGCTGAGCTGTTTGAAAGGTGTAGGGAAGGCCCTGCTAAGAACCTGTTGCCCAGAAAAACCCCAGAAGCATTAAAGCTTCCCTGAATCCTGCCCTCTGCTCAGGGATGGCCCAAGGCCTGTCCATGAAGTCTCGGGTGAGAGCTCTTGATCACTTAATAGAATGAAGCCTTCAGGACAGCCACATGCAGAAGGCTAAGGGCAGATCAGAGCAGAGCAGAGGTCCTTTGGTTCCAAAAACTTCTGGTGGCTCCTCTTCCCTCCGTACCCCCCCCCCCCCCCCCCCCCACTGCTTCCCTTCACAGAACCTCCTCCCTAGAGCCATATAGTAAATACTTTTTAGGCTTTGTGGGCCAACGGGCAAAATCCAGTTCAACCGCATCCTATGCCTTGAAGCACACAAGCAACTGTCCTTAGCCTCAGGAGCGACTTAAGCAAGGACCATGCCTCAGTGTGACCGAATTTACAGACACTGAAATCTGAATCATAATTTACATGTAGCACAGCATAGTCTTTTGAAGGAGGAGGAGTCTTTAAATATATTAAATATATTATCCCCTACTACTTAAAACTATAAAAACCGTTCTTCACTCGTGAGCTGTGAAAAACAAGCCTTGGACAGAGCTGTTTGGTGGCTGTAGTTTACGTGATCTAGACCTGTGGTTTTCAGCTGGGAAACCCCCATTCAAGGAGTTTTTGCTGTCATAAGGGAGAATTTACAGGTTCTCAGGCATGCAGATGCTGTAGCAAGAAGGACCCGCCCTAGTACATACTCTAGACCGGCCCCCATGCCTGTTTTGTAGATGACAGAACTAAGGTCCTCGTGACAGAACTGTCCTGTGAAGCCAGTCAGTGGCTCTTTCTTCTCAGGATGCAGAGCTAGAGGAGTTTTATCTGTTTCTAGTCACTCTCAGAGATCTGCCCTGCCAGCTCACACTGCCTGGAGCTCTATCTGAGACACAGGAAGTGTATTTGTGTCCCCTGGAGTCCCAGCATGGTAGGCCCCGGTGAGTCATTTCCCACAAGTAGAGCTGGGTACACTGAAGTATCTTCAGAGAAACTTCCAGCCAGCCCAGAGCTCGCACTCGCGCTCTCTCTCTCTCTCTCTCTCTCTCTCTCTCTCTCTCTCTCTCTCTCTCTCTCTCTCCCTCTCTCTTTCTGTGCTCTCTGGGAAGAGGGCGATAGAATGAAGGATGACTATCAGCTGGTTAGAATAACAGGATTTGAAGATCCCACACTGCTGGTGTTTTAGCTGGGGCCTGGGACAAGTTCTTTTTCATTAGTAAAGTGGGAGAGAGCTTTTGTATCTGCCTCGCTCCTGCAGGAAAGGAGAAATCAAACTTGTCAAGTGTCTGACATGAGGTAAAGAACAGTATTGTATCTTTATCGGTCATCCTGGCTTATCCCTTAACCATTCAACTGAGAAGGCACATGATCTTCCTGGCGACACAGACTATCGCTGTGTTGATGTGTGTGCAACACCTGTGTCTCACATGTGCAACACCTGTGTCTCACATGTGCAACACCTGTGTCTCACATGTGCAACACCTGGCTTCTATTCCCAGATGCCCAGCACCAAAACACAACAACAACAACAAAAACCGAGTGAACTGAGAGGCACTAGCTTCTGCCCTCCCACCCAAGGCACATTAGAGATGTCTCATTCAGATCTGAATTTCTGTCATCGGCCAGAAATACTGGGACTAAAATTCTTACCTTGCCCAACTAATTCCTAAAAGCTGAGGACAAGATGCTCCTGGAAGAAAACACCAGAACACAGTAGCTGAGAACATGTGGGGTTGAGAAAAGTGCTATGGGGTGAGGGAGTAGCCACCACAACCCATAGCAACAGATTCAATACAGAGCTGGGGTTTCCAAATGCAGGGCCAGGCTGCAGCCTCGGCAGGCAGCAGAGGCCTAACGGAATGGCTCATTGACTCTGGGGGCAGCTCTGGTTCCATTTCTTGATTTGGCATTTCTTTTATGAAAATACATCCAAACACTTGGAATTTGGGCACATTTTTGCATGTGTTACATTTAAATAAAAAGTTTTCTCAGAGATGTCCGACTGAGAGAAGCTAAAAAGATGTTACAAAATCATCACCTCGCTGCAGACTCTCTATGTAATTTTGCTACAAAGTTAGCACAGAGCTGAAGAAAGTCATTTATACATAAACGCAAATAATAGTGTAAGATTTTAAAATACTCCTAAAGCCAGATTTAAGTGTCTCTCTTTCCAACCCAAGCTGCTATCTGAGTCCTGCTTACATAACCTTGGCTGGATTTAATTCTCTTACGAGCCCACAGACTGACCAGGCTCCCTGACAGCTACAGTGGACCTGCCTGGGTCCTCACCTAGTTATGATAGTCTGCCCACCAGGGTAATGGCCCCAACTCCAATGTAGCCAGTCCTCTTCCTGTCTTCCCAGGGTCCTCTCTCATGAGTCTCTCTTATCTCTTACCTTCCATCCCCTGCTGTGGTAACTTGTTCACTTCAGTCAGTTCAAGGGGAGAAACCTGCTCTTGACCCCACACTTCCCTCCAGCAACCCCTTTACTGCACAACTCTATAGAGCCAGGACTGCAAAAAAGCAATCTTCTTACATGCTGTCTCCCTGAGTAGCTTCTGCCCCACCAAGCCAACAACAGAGAACCTGTCAAGGCCGATGTATGTGTTAAACATCCATTATCTGCAAATCCAGTGTTCCAAATTCCTTTACTTTTTGTATACCTACATGAAACCACAGATGGAAAATTCCACACTCTGAGACTTTATTTCATGCACTAAATTATTTTAAATGCTTTATAGAATTATCTTCAGGCTGTGCATCTATATGGTATATATAAAACGTAAACGAATCTCATGTTTAGACTTGGGTCCCATGCCCAAGATAACTCATGGATATGAAATATTCAAAAATTGAGAGAAAAAAAAATCAGATATCCAAAATACATTCAATCCCAAGCATTTTGAAGAAAAGAGGGGTAGTTACTTGTATTTACCAATGCCATGGACTGTTCTGGCTTCAGCTCAACTGTCCTTGCCTCAAAGGCAGCTATGGATGATACATTTCACATTTTGGCCGTCATCCTTGCCATTGTCATCACTGTCATTTGGAGACTCACTTCATAGCCTAGGCTGAACTTGAACCAGCAACCCTTCTGCTTTACCCTCCGTAAGACTGCAGGCATGTGCCACCACGCCGCCTTATGGATTAAATGTAAATGAACGAACATGACTATTCCAGCACACTTTTTTACGGACTCTGAAATTTGAGTTATGTATAATTTTTACGTTGTAGCTAAATACATTTTCCTCGGCCATTTAAAAGTGTGAAAGCCATTCTTAGCTCTGTAGAGCAAATGCCCATGTGAAAAGCAGAGCGCAGAAGGGCAATGGTGGGCTGGGGTATTACTCTACACGCAGCTATGGGTATTGATTGGTAAAATATATCTAAGGTCTAGATATATTTTGAAGTTGTCACTACTCAGGATTTCTGATGATGGCTGGTGGGGAGAAGTTGAGATGCCATAGAACATTCTATCCTGCATAAGAAAACACCACAGCAGAGTTGTGTAATACAAATGTCTGTCGCCTACAGCTGAGTGCCCTGGTCTAAATGACATCATTGGCTGAAGGCCTCTAGTGCCCTGGAGGTTCCTCTATGCTGAGGACTTCCCTTTGCTTCTCCAGCCAGGACGGCTCCTGAGTTCCAGGCTTCACCAGATCCTCTCTATGGACAGCTTCAGTGGTGGTCGATGTAGCCACTGACCATGGAGGTTTGCTCAGGCTAGAGACCTGAGTGGGCATTCTCCCTGACTTCTCCCTCCTGGTTCCCAGATAATTCACTTCCCAACTGCCTGCCCCCATGCAGATGAAAAGAAATAAAGTTGATGGTTGTGTCTTCCTGAAACTAGTCTCCCTCCTAGTGACCTCTGAAGAACAAGTATAAGCAAGCAGTGTGTATACATACTCAGGGGCGCAGCCTTAGATGGGCTCAAGGTGTACGGATCACCTCCTCAGGGCCAAGGGCACACAGTGCGGTATGGGAGACTTGACTAGAGGCCAGTAGAAGTGGAAAGATGAGCCAAGGGATGGGCAACCCTGGCTCCAAAACCATCTCAAGAGCTGTGCCCTAAACAGTACAAGCTTCTTTCAGACCCAGTGTTTCAGTCTTAGAAGCACAAACCTAGCATGATCAATGTGAAGAAATCCAGCCTTCACAGATTTCAGAGGCTAGGAGAAACCAAATAGTTGCCTCTAGACCACGAATAGTGAGCCTCTTGCCAGGGACACTAGGAGAGCACTTGGGAAGACTTAACGGAGCAGGGGGAAGGGGGAGAAGAGGAGGACAGAAGAGGGCTGGGGAGGAGGAGGAGGGGAGGAAGGTTGTGAGGTTGTCTTGAGTTATCTGAGAAGCAGAGCCAGGACGGAACAAGGTGTGTTCTACAGAGGGAGTGACGATTGGAAAAGGGAGGCTAGTAAGGACAGGAAGGACAGCTCCATAGGCCTGTGAACAGATAAGCTTGGCCAGAAGGAGGTCTGGGAGAGGAGGGAGGACAAGGTAGGCCCTGGTGGAAGTGGGCCAGGGAGCAGAAATGCCAAACTAAGCACTTTATCTCCTCCTTGAGACACAGTCAGTTGAACACAGAAGTATGGCATGGAGAACACGAATATTGGCCGGAGGATTGTTCATCTGAAAAGGCGCTCCCAGCTGTGGTAGTACTGCACCATTCTTACATATCTGCTCTACTAAGGGTTAGGTTCTAAAGCCAAACACATTTCCAGGTGCCAATTAAAGTCTCTTATCTCTAGGTCTCTGAGTCTTTGGCAGTCCTCACCAAATCCCTTCTGAGGTCCCCAAGTGGCCCTAGGCCCTTTTCTCAGCCCAGGCCTGTTCACCCTCCTGCTGGGTGCCTGACACTCTTGAGTTCAGTACTAATTATGCCTTCAGCACGGCCCTATTATTCTCTGAACAGTAACAGAGCATACTTGTCCCAGGCCCACCCAGCTGTCCTGACCTGTTTGTCCTTGGTTCCTTCTAACCCATTAAGGAACCAGCTGAGTTTTGTCACCCAGGGGCAGCTTTCAGTCCAACTTCTGCAGTGTGGTTTCTGCCACCTTACCCTCTCCATCACAGGAAGGCCACGCCCCTGACTAGGATCCAGGTAGCTATGGGCTCATGTTAATTCTTTTTTTTTTTTTGAGTCAGGGTCTCTCTATGTAGCCCTGGCTGTCCTGGAGATTGAAGTATGGACCAGACTAGCCTCAAACTCATAGAGATTCACCTGCTTCTGCCTCCTGAGTACTGAGATTAAAGGTGTGCCCCAGCTTTAGAGGTGTTTTGTTTTGTTTTGTTTTGTTTTGTTGAGTTTTTGAGACAGGGTTTCTCTGTGTAGCCCTGGGTGTCCTGGAACTCACTCTGTAGACCAGGCTGGCCTCGAACTCAAAAATTCACCTGCCTCTGCCTCCTGAGTGCTAGAACTAAAGACATGCACCACCACTGCCTGACATTTTATGTTCATTCTCTTTTTGTTTTTTTTTTTAAATTGTTTTATACACACACACACACACACACACACACACACGTACTGTAGCTGTCTTCAGACACACCAGAAGAGGGCATCTGATCCCATTACAGATGGTTGTGAGCCACCATGTAGTTGCTGAGAATTGAACTCAGGACATCTAGAAGAATAGTCGGTGCTCTTAACCACTGAGCCATCTCTCCAGCCCCTTATGTTCATTCTTAAATGCAGCCAGACAATATTAATACTTGGGAGAGAATAGTTTAAACAAAGCGTTTTGGTTTTGCTTTATTTTTTTTTTTTTAAATGGCATGCTTATCGACAGAAGAATGGCTCAGCATGTGACTATTTCTATTCTCAAGATTCTTGCTGGTCACTCTTGCCCCGTCCTCCCACAGAGTCTAAAATGGATTGTGACCCCTGACATTGGTGACCCTGACTTGCTAGTGTTAATGTAGGCCTACTACAACGAATCTCTAAGGAGCTTCTTCCTGCTTGGTGAAAGGTGGATGGATGGATCGACCCACCAGATTATCTTTGGGCCCTATCTTTAAGTGAGGGCCTCAAGGTGTAGGGAGCCACTTCCTCTGTAACAAATGGGTGAGGCTCCTCAGGATTAAGATACAAGAAGTCATCGTTCTAGTGACAGCCACCTTTCCGCTCTCTCTAGCGATTAAATCTATTTGTCTGGTGTTGTGTAAGGGACCATCATACTCCTGAGGAAGCATCCTGCCTCTGAGCTACTGCACTGTGACAGGGGAATGCAGGAAGGTGATGGGGGAATACGGAAGGGAGGAGGGGGCTCACAGAAGGTGTGCCTTGGCTAGCGCTCTTGAAACTCTAGACAGCAGCATAGCCACCCCCAGGAAGCTCACTCCATAAGAGGAAAGGACAGTTTCGCAAGTGAGGCTGGACCTGGGGAGCTGCCCATCGGGCCCTGGCACAGCGCTGGGCCTGTTAGGAAATCAGGGAGACATTGTGTCTCCCGGGCAGGCGCCGCTTCTCACTTGCCCCGGCCATGCTCACTTCAGGCGCTGGCTCCAGAGCCAGGCTGGCAGCTGGGCAGGTGGCTGGGTGCCCTCTTGCCCCAGGCCTGGTGCCCAGGAAACTACAGCTACGGCTTGGAAAGTGTTCCTCTTTCGGGCCCCATGGTAAGGCCAGGGGGCTGCAAGGGGCCATATGAGCAGGAGGTCAGCAGCATGCTAGTGACAAAGAATTCCAGACTGTTTCCTCCAGAGATTGGGCGCCAACGCCCTCTTGTCCTTTCCTGTCAAGTAGGGATTCCTCTATACACACACAAAAGAAAGCCCCACCCAAGATGCCCAGCTCCCTCCCACCCCGACTTGAAGGGGAAGGGCTGCCTCTGGTTCTGTAACTAGCTTCTTATCATCCCTAAAGCCATGAAGGTGCACAGAGCTAATATTTTAATATTGTGTATTTGAGCCGGCAAAGGGGTCTGGGGCAGGAAAGAGGGCGTTTGCTATCTTGGGGGCTGCTCAGTCAAACAAGATGATTCTAAGTAGAGACACAGCCATAGGAATGGACCCCAAGGTCAATAATGAAGAGAGTCTAGGTCCAAATGGGTGTGCAAGAGCTGACAGTAGGTGAGCCAGGAGGCTGTGGCTGAGGACGGGCACAGTACGGCTCCTGCTCACTTGGGGATGAAGCCTGTGAAGTAGGCACAACTTTCTGAGGATCTTTCCTATTCATAGGCTGTGGAAATACAGCCAGCATAAAGCAGTGTAAAGCCCCTGAAGGTGTATGATCACCGGCTCCCAGAGGAGTGAACTGTGGGAGCTCACACTGTGAACACCAAGAGCACATCTAGCCTTGCAGCGTCCCCCTGCACCACAGCCCGCTTCAGATCAGCAGTCTACCCAAGTCATTCAGACTTGCTGCTCTGAGGGGTGGGGGTGGAGGTTGGGGGGAAGCTGTTCCTCGGAGGCAGAGGACTGGCCTGCTTGACTCCTCAAGGTCTTATTCCAACCGAGCAGTCCCTCACTCTACAGGCGAGTTGCTATGGGAACTGTAACCTTGAATTTCCTGGCTCTGGGGCTGTGAAAATCACAACCTGAACCTTCCGTTGAAGTGGGTTTTTCGATTAATTTCCTGTTTGATTGTTTACTTTAGAGAGCGGAAAATGCCTTTGCAGCAGCTAAGGTCCCTTTACCCAGAGGCTGTCACACCCTCCCTGCAAAACCAGCAAGGTCAAGTCCAGGCCTTAGGTGGGTGGAGGGATTGCAGGGAGAGCAAGAGACAAGGCAGGGAGGAGGCCCAGCTAGGGGCAGAGGGCAGCCCGACCCCCTCTTCTGCCCTGATTTTCTCCTTGTTCTTCCCAGGGCCCCAGCATGGTGAGACAGACCTAGGAGTTCCCATTCCGGCCCTAGTTGGGGAGCCTGGCCACCCACCCAGAGTCCCAGGCCTGGCCCCCAGCCAGCCTTAACCCTCCCTGACTCAAGGAACTTTTTGGTGCTGAGTCAGACACAGGCCACAGTTATTCCATTCCTTCAGAGGGGAATGTGAAGCGTGATTGTCAGGAGTGGCCTCTGTGCCTGGGTCCCTAAGCTAAGCTGCCCCGCAGGCAGCTGGGAGAATGTCTGCCTTGTTATCTTTCTTTTATTTGCTGCGGCAGAGAGCGGTATATGATCTGTCAGCTGCCGAAACTCCATCCCAATGTCGCTCTCCTGTGTGTGGATGGGATGGGGTGGGGGAGGTTGGCAGGCAGGCTCAGGTGAGGACCAAGTTACAGCCATCCTCCTCCCCTTTGATGAAAGGCACCTTGCGATAGGGCCCGAGCATTGGCAGCCCGGGCCTTACCCCACCCCCCATCTGCATATTCACCCTCAGAGGGGCAGGAGCTCAGGGGAGTGGGGAGGGGAGCAGGAGCTCTGTGCCTGCTTTATTAGTGGAGATGCTGAACCCAGGGCAGAAGAGGAATTGCCTTGTCTTCTCGGCCCTGTAACATAAACTGTCCAAAGCAGGGCAGTTTGACAACGTACTGCTACTAACAGTTTCCAAATGACAGGTAAAAATCGAGAGTCTGCCAGGCAAACCAGGTAAGCAGTCACCAATCCTTCCCAGGCCTGACTCTGCACAACTCATTGGGTAGCAGTAGCTAAACCACCTTGACTTTGAACCCAGACTAGATCTAGGTTCAAATCCCATTTCCCCACTATTGAGTTCTCACCTGTTTCTGTTCTGTCCCCTGCCCCAGCATGAAAAATTATTATACTATCTGGGGATGTGTGTGGTTAAAATGTACACAAAACACACCTAAAACAAGCATGGAAAATGTAAAGCAGGTAACTGGGGAGAAGCCCAGAGGTGCTGTCCGGCACTCAGGAGCCTCCGCTAAGGGGAACAAAAGGAGCTATCTCCAGTCTCTCCTGTCCACCTGTAAAGCAAGATGGGTAGATGTTAGGGTAACTCAAAACAGAAAAGACAAGCAGCTTCTAGAAAGGACTGGGGTAGACTCTACAGGCAAAGCTGGAAGGTTTTGAAGGCAGACGTGGCTGACCCCAAGGTCCTTGGGAATTCACAGCTGCAGGGATTGTAAGCAGAACTCCCTCTTATCCGGGCCACTGACCAGGGTTTGGCTCCGCAGAGGAGCCACTGGCACTGTGGCCCCTGCCTCTGGTGTCTACAGAAGGATTCAGTGTCTGCCGAGGGCCCCAGATGATATTTCCATTCCCCGGGGCCAGCTGTGGATGAAGCACTACCCCCATGTGACATTTAGTGTGGTCACTTTGTAGGTGAGGTTTGCAAGCTCAGCAAGAAGGAAACTAATTATCCCCACTGGGCCTGGTCAACGCTAGGGTAATCTGCTCCCCTCCTCCCCTCCGTTAGAGAGCTGGCAGACCTCAGCACAGGCTTGGACGGAATGCTAGGGCTGAAGCATGCACTTCCTTGACATCTGACCCTGGCCAACCTACCAAGACTCCTCGTTAGGCTAGTAGACAAGTGACGTTAGGAGAAATTCCCCTCTTTGGGGTATCCGAACTGCAAGCAGCACAGACATTATCTTAGATAATGCTAAGAAATTAACATGTGAGCACTCTGAACCCTGTAGCTTTACCCACAGGACGGACAGCATGAGCGTCTATGTAAGCACCTTAACAGACCCTGCCTCCGGCTCAGAGGGAGAGAGCCCTTCTCTTATCCATGGCTGATCTGTGTATCCGATCCCCTCTCTCCTGACTCTGCCCAATCTGGTTCAATCTGATCCTTTTAAACAGGTTACAGATCCCCCTGCCTCCACACACATTCCTGTCAAACCATTGCTATTCTTTTCTCTTGGTGTCTTCTGTCCCATAGGCAAGGTCTGAAGAAAAACTAGAGAGAGTGGGGGAGAGAAGGAGGAAAAGACAGATACCAGAGAGGCTCCCATTCTCCAGGCTGTGTCCCTAGCTTCTGCCTGCCTCTAGAACACGCTGATGTCATCATGGCAAAGGTCACCCTCTTTCCTAATCACTAAATGCACTGTGGTCATTGTTCATCTTACTTGACCTCTGCAAGCATTTGACCTGCTGACCTTCTACTTCCTGGAAATCTTACCTTCCATGACGCTGCTTCCTCTAGGTCTACTTAGATCTCTGACTATCTTCCCCTTCCTCCCCTAGGGTTCATCCTCTCTCATCCAAGATCAGACCCCTCACCTTCTTTTTCTCATTCTGTGTGTTCTCCGGGTCACCTCATTCACACCCATGGCCTTGACTGCTCCTGGGTACTGAGCCTGGTAGCCACTCTCCCACTAGTCATACACTGAACTCACTCACTCCAGCCTTCCCATACTGTTGGTGGCATTGCCACATATGCCTCTGATTAAGCATCAAGCATGGGAACAACAGCCCAGCTTCTATGTCCCCCAACCCCATACTCACCATAAATCTAGTCTCTCTCTTTGATGTGATCCTCCCTTTATACCTGCCTCAACCCAAGCCACCACAGTTTCACATCACAGCCTCTCACTGGGCTTGCCGACTCCCAGGCTTCCTCATTGTAGTTTATTCTCCATTCTGTGAAAGAAAGGACCTTTCTTAAATGCAAATATCATCGGCTAATCTCTCATTTGAAATCTTTCAGGGGCTCTCCAGAACCTTGAGATTAAACACAAAGCAAAACAAAACAACCAAAAAAACAAAAACCAGCGTTGAGCAGCACAGCATTTAAATCCACTTAGTATTTGTCCTTGGCCCTGTTTACTATGCTACGTTCCCCTGCCCCAGCCTGTGTATCTCAGGTATCTTGGCACACTGTTGGCATACTGGCTAGTGCATTGGTGAACTCTGCTTGCTCTCATAGCCATAGCTTGTGGACATTCTTCTTTGCAAAACGCCTGGAATATTCTCCACTACCACCACTGTTCTCCCCATACTATAGCCTCATATGCCTGGCAAAAGTCTCTCTTGTCTTTCCTACTAAGTTAGAAGTCTTATCATTATTCTGTGTTTACATTGTGCTTACCATATAGGGCATTCCTTAAACATTGGTGTGTCAGTGGATGGATGGATGGATGGATGGATGGATGGATGGATGGATGGATGGGCAGATGGATGGGTGGATGGATGGATGGATGGATGGATGGATGGATGGATAGGTGGGTGGATGGATGGATGGGTGGGTGGATGGATGGATGGATGGATGGATGGACGGATGGATGGATGGGCGGATGGATGGGCAGATGGGTGGATGGATAGATGGATAGGTGGATGGATGGATGGATGGATGAATGGATGGGCAGATGGGTGGGTGGATGGATGGGTGGGTAGGTGGGTGGGTGGCTGGGTGGGTGGATGGATGGATGGATGGATGGATGGATGGGTAGATGGATGGATGGATGGGCAGGTGGATGGATGGATGGATGGATGGATGGATGGATGGATGGATGAGTGGATGAGTGGATGGATGGGTAGATGGATGGATGGATAGGTGGATGGATGGATGGATGGATGGATGGATGGATGGATGGATAGATGGGCAGATGGATGGGTGGGTGGATTGATGGATGGGTGGATAGATGGATGGATGGGCAGATGGATGGATGGGCGGATGGATGGATGGGCGGATGGGTGGATGGATGGATGGATGGGTGGATGGGCAGATGAGTTAATCTGTAGATAGAAGGGTGAGTTAGTGGGTAGGTCAGGGTAAGTGGAGGAATGGATAAGCAGATGGATGAGAGCGAATGGATAAATACGGTTGTCACCAGCGCAATTAAAGAACAGGCAAAATCAATGCCATGTTGTAAAAGCCCAGGTTGGCCTTTATACAGCCACCAGTTAGCAGAATTAAGAATTATGCGTTCCAGCTATCACACTAAAAATTAGCTAGTCTGGGAGAAATGAGCAGCATTCTCTGTCAAAGGATGCTGACCCAGGACTCTGAGCTTCATCTAACTCTGCTCAGACTCTCTGTCTGCCTTATGCAAGCCATCTAACTACTGAGACTCAGTCTCTCTGTCTATTAAGTAGAGATAATAATGCCTGTGGCCTTTGCCTGTCTCCACAAGAGTGTCACGAGGGTACAAAATGTGTTGGGATCTGCAAGGAAGATATATGTTTATAAAGATATAAGTGTAATCATAATAATAACACCTTGCACACGCTTGGATTGGGCTTTGCGCTTTTCAAAGTTCTTGCCTATATATTATCTCAGTTGACTCTCCAAACAGGGAGGCAGATATTATCCCCTTTCTCGGATGAGGAAACTGAGGTGCAGCGTGACTAAGTGGCATGCCCTGGGTGACTCTCGGTCAGTGGCAGATCTTGATTGTCAGCCTGCTGCACAGTTTTGATGATAGCCTTTTCTTGGATGGATTATCTGCCTCCCTGAACAGAGAGAAGCAGGCATAATTGACCCTCTTCTGAATGACTCAAGGTCATTACTGTGAATGTCAGTTCCTGTGTTGTCTTTTAGACTTAGCTGTGATGCAGACCCAGAGCCAGCAGACACATAGGATAGACAGGTGACAACTGTGGAGTCCCCAACCTAACAACCTGTGGTCCCAGGACCACGTGCTGGGGCTGTGTGCTCTCTCTCTCTCTCTTCTTTCTTTCCACTGTCAGTGTCTGTGCCCATCTCTGAGATGTCCTCTCCCTCCAGTCCTTTGATCTCCTTTTTGATCTTCCTGACCTTCAGCTTCTTCCACACTTTGATTTTATCCTTACAGATCTTGGTCCTTCCATAGATAGAGCCAGCCAATCAGGATACTCTGAGGGATCTCTGGTCTCCAGGAAGGTAGCAGGTGTCGTCTACTGAATAGACTTCTTTACCCTCTACCCACCTTGCTTCCTCCAGCTCACCTAGAACCAGTGCTACTGACAACAGGGTCAGAAAGAGCTCTGACTGTAGTGTGTGAGGCAGCTGCATTTGTTCTCCAAGACTGTACAGTGTGCCTGTGGAGAGCTGTGGTGGTCAGGAAGGGCTAGCCAGCATGCCTCAGGTTGACACCGTAGCCAGTGCATGAGACACAAAGCCGTGGTGGTCCCCTTGATCATTCCTACCAGCACATCAAGGCAGCCCCATATCTTCCATCCACACCTTCTTTCTCTCCCTGCTGGGTGGCATCCCAAAAGCCAGCCTGGTTCCATCCTGGGCACGCCTTGGGCAGCATGCCCATGCCCCATGGCCCTTCCCAGCGGGGACTTGGGGATGCTCTTTCTCTAGCTGCTGTCAGGCCTCCCACAGCCTGGCTGGAGCACCTCAGCTTCTTCTCCCTGAGGGAGGATGTGATGGGTGTACCCACAACAAGGCTCCGGCAGAGACAATAGCCCAGGAATGTGGTCGCTTCCTAACAAACACTGTGTGGGCTCGCACAATTGCCTTGGATTCTCGTCCAAGAAACACATTTCACGGTGCAAGGGTGCGGGTGGCTTGCCTGCCCCAGCCCGCCCACATCTCTCTTTATGCCAAAGACTTGGATGAGGGGTGGCCTCTTCCCCACCCAGACCTTCACCCAAACGTGGGCCACAATGGTCCTCCACTAGTGCAGCCCTTCTTAAGAGAAGATGCTCAGAAGGACAGTCTATTCTTCCAGAGGGTTTTGCTCTGATCACTGTCTTTTTTTTTTTCTTTTTAAATATATAGCCAGTTATTTTTGTTGTGGTAAAATATACATGCCATAATATTTACCATTCTGAATATACTTTTACAGTATTAAGGCCATTCACATTGCTTTATGATCAACCCTACCGCTACAGAGACTTTCTGTATTGCAAACCTGTCTCCATTGATTAACTCCCACCCCACCCCCCAGTTCCCATCAGCTGCCATCTGCTTTCTGTCTCTATGAATCTGTCTATCCTCAGAACCTCATGTAAGTAGACTCAGGCGGTGTTTGTTCTTTTGTGCCTGGCTACTCTCAGCAGGGTCTTGAAGGTTCATTGAAGTGAAAACACATCACAACTCCTGAATATTATTCAGCCCCAGTAGATGGATCATTCATTTATCTTTTCCCCCAATGATGGACACTTGGGGTGTTCTGCCTTTAACTACTGCCAATCATATGGCCATGAAGAAGTATGAGAATGTTATGTCTGTTCAAGTGGCCACTCCTTTTGGAGACCAATCTTTGAGTTCAAGCAACTGTCTCTCCTGAAAAATCCCAAGTAGAACACACATAAATGAGAGAATGGCTTGGCCCCTCAATGTACAAACAGGGTTCTCTTACCCAAAAACCCAGCTGTCCTTTTGGGAACCTAGACTCAGGGAATTGGAACACAGAACAGGGTTCTGTGTCAAGATGGAGGAATGGAAAAGTTCTGGACTTGGAAGGATGTCTAGGGTATCCACAACGGGAAAGTTCAGTAGCAAATACGAGGGAGCCACTGATGAGTCTGGGCAACCTGGGAAGATACACACAAAGGGTTTCCAGAGAGGGAGCCCTCATTGAAGGAGGAATATGAGCCTCTTGTTAGCACAAAAAGCAGAGGTGGAGACTTCCTGACTGTCCACAGAGCAAAGAAAGGCACACAGAGGTCAGAGGAGGAGGTTGAAGGAACTACTCTACAGTCAATGCTAAAAGTTCCTAGGGATCCCTGTTCCACAGATAGAGGTGAGTCTGCATGTGCAGGGCGAGCAGGTCAGAATCCAATGCCAGCTGTCTTCTTCCTTGTTGTTTGAGACAAGTTCTTCAAGTGAACCTGGGGCTCAGTAGTTAGGTAGACCAGTAGGCCCTTGAATCTCAGGGATCCTCCTGTCTCTGTTTCCCCAAGTCTGAGATTTCAAGTGTGCCCCCTGACACATGGGATTTTTGCACAGGTTCTGGAGATTCATCTCAGGTCCTCCTGCTTGCCAGACAAACATTTTACCAACTGAGCCATCTCCCCAGCCTTTCCTTCATGTCCTCTCTGTACACAGCACCATTGACAACAGGAGAAAGAAAGGAACAGCCCTCAGGAGCTTCCTTGAGAAAGCCTAGCAGGCCTGCACAACAAGGCCTATCACACGATGTGATTTTTGGCTTAGCCCAGACTTTCCCAACAGCCAAGTAAGAGATAAGGTTGGAAGAGGGAACCCTCCCACAGCTCTACTTAGGAGTCCTGAGCAGTCTTCTCTGTCCCAAGTGAGGGACACAGGCCCTGCAAGGTAGGAGCAGTGGTACTTATCAGTGGAGAGCCTGGAATAGCACAGGAGTATGAGGAAAGAGTAGAGGAGTAAAGGAAGGAACATGGACAGACAGCAGAGCCTCATCCTCTCAGGGTAGGCCTAAGAAAGGTAAGCAGGCCTTGGATGGTAGATGCAGGGAGGAGTTGTTGGCTCAGGGGTCAAAGCACTCTGCCGACAGGCCTCAGAGCTGCATGAGACTTTCCCTGCATCATTACCAGAAGTGGGAAAGCACATTCCACAGCAACCATTGCTTCTCAGGCCCTGGATCTTTGAGGAATTTCTCATAATATTACTTCACTTGTCAGAAACCAGGTAGACACTTGTGAGGAGACACAACAGGCCCAAAGATTGATCTCTGGACCAACGTGACCAGCACACGTCACTGTGTGCTACAAGAAAGCCACCTTAAGTACCCAGTTCTCTCCCCTGGACACCTCATCTTCTGCCTTCCTTGTCATTTCTGTAGCGTTTTATTTATTGGAATGTCTCCAGCAATTTAATTTGTGGTTTTTGTTTTGAGGTAGACTCTCACGATGGAGCCCAAACTGGCCTTAAACTCACCATTCCCTGCCATAGGAAATCCTGATATTATAAATGTGCACCCTACTCCCAGCCAGACATTTTTGGTTTAAGGATTTTCTCCTGCTAGCTGTTCCCCACCCCTGAGGAGTGAGGCAGAGGCAAGGTAACAGCAGGAGTTCCAGAGCTATGCAGAGCTCACCTCATGCTAGCCTCGCCTCCATTTTCCCTGGGGAATAAGCAGAAGTAGACATATCTTTTGCTCCAGCTTCAGCTTCACCCACCAAGGTCACTAAACCCTTCCAAGCCTTGGGATCAGCTCCCAGAGTGAGCTGGGTAGAATACTGGCCTCCTGCAGGGTGAGATATATCCCCCAATACTGTCCAGAACATGTTTCCTAATCTTCAACATGGTTTCCTGAGTCATCCAGATAAGAGGCCCATATGTGGCTCTTAGAGTAACCCCGATGGAAGCTTCCTGGGCTCTTCTTAAGGACTGACAACCCTGGGATAAGAGTCAAGAGAATGCCAGAAGCAGATACCACTGTGGAGGGAAGAGACAGCTGTATGCTACACAGTCTGCTGTGCAGACATAGCAGGAGGTGTCCACACTACTATCTTTCTTATGCTCGAATATAATGAAGTAAATAATGGGTATATTGTGTAAAGTGTGTGGGAACATGCTCAGAAGAAAGTCCTGCAACTAGCACTGACTGGGTCAGAGGCTTTGAAGTTGGTAATTATCACCATGTTGCTCTAGAACAGTGGTTCTCAACCTTCCTAATGCTCGACCCTTTAATACACTTCCTCATGTTGCAGTGACCCTCAACCATAGAATTATTTCCATTGATACTTCATAACTGTCATTCTGCTACTTTTGTGAATTGTGATGTGAGTATCTGATATGCGGGATATCTGATATGTGACCTCGGCGAAAGGGTCGTTCGTCACAATCCACAGGTTGAGAACCACTGCCCTAGACGGCACCAACACATGAGCTATGTGTTTGCAAAAAACATCAGTTGTAATTCTCCGCCATGTCCTTTCTGGTGAGGGAGGTGTGAAGGCTGTTACCTTCCCAAGGCTGTGTGTATCGCTCTGCTCTGAAGGCAGTGACCTCTCAGATTGGTCCCCTCATTTACCAGCTGTAGACACTGCTTGACAGGCTATCTTCCTGCCTTCCCAATTCTCTTACTGGCAAATATTTTCTTTTTTACTAAGCGTTTGTGCCAGGGGCTGGGGATGAAGGTGGACAAATCAGGCCCTGGTCTTATAAAACCTCATTTGTGTTGGAGGGAGAAAACAACAGGCACAGAAGAAGAGACAAATGTCAGGGGCCATCGAGAGATGTCAGTGGAATGTGGATAGGAGCATCAATGACACACCAGGCTGCTAAGGGGAGGCCTATCTGAAGAGTCATGTGTGTGTAAGGCTCTAGGGTGAGACAGTGAGATCTGTGGTTATGGGGTGGCCCAGAGTCTCCAGGGACAAAAATACAAAGATCAGAACTAGAACTGTGAGACATGTGAGACATGCCATTACATACTGAAAATGCTATGAGTCAAATGTAGCATCTGTAATCTCAGCACTGGGGAGGCTGGGGTAAGAGGATTGCTGGTTCAAGACCAGCCTGTACCATGTATGAAACCATGTCTCAAATGGGGGGGGAAAAAAGTCAAATAAAACGTAGTGGTACACATTTCTAATCCCAAAACTTAGGCAGTAGGAACAGAGGCACCAGGAATTCAATTGTCAGTTAGTTACGTAGCGAATTTAAGGCTATCTTGGGCTACATGAGGCCTCTGCCTCAGACAAAGAAAAAAAAAAGTGAATCTTCTATTTGATAAGTTATGTCTCAATTTCTGAAGAGAGAGATTAAAAAGACAGAGTGGATAGGTAGAGGAAACCTTGGTGGGATGTAGTCAAGGCAGCCTGGTCATGCCTTGGTTAATAAGCACTTATTACACAGGAGTCACAGTTGGCTTTGGGCTTGCAGTGTTCCCCCAGTGGAGAACTATGTTTGATGGCTCAGCTCTCTCCCACAGCCAGGTCTTGATTCCTAACCTAGTGAAGGCATTGATCACCAATAGCATCAAAGCTGGGACAGGAATGGGCAGAACAGTGGCCCACCTGCAGGGGCTAGCATCTGTGTACAGCCTGACCGTATTTTTTTTTTTCTCTGCCCTTCTCTTCCACAGCTCTTGCAGTCTCAGGATGTGAAGGAAGATGCCGTCCTCTGCTGTTCCATGGAGGTGAGCATTGGGCTCAGATGGCCTAATTCCAGACTCATGTGTCCTTGGGCCTCACAGTTGAGGGAAACCAAAGTCATTGGATTTCTGCAGAGCCAGGCGTGTAGAGGATTGTTCTCTAGGGGAATCATTACAGGCTGGCACTGTCCATTTCTCAGTCCAAAGGCATGCCATACAAATGACTTAAGAGGTTGCAAGTGACCTGCTGCCCCCAAAGATCTCCCTTCACTTCCGTGCTATACAATTAGGAGAAGGTGCCAAGTGCTTGATTGAACCTCCTACGTTGGCTTCTGGGAGGCAACTACTCCTAATCTCAAGATGTAGCCACTGAACACTGAGGCTTCTTCTGGAATCTTCCTTCCAAGGCTGGCTGGGTTCTTTGGACAGATCCTTGCCCTCTACAAATAGACCAGAGACACTCAGGATGGCACAGAGAAAAAAGATCTTGTGGCATGGGGACCCATCCCAAGAACCTGTGCAGCAACCTTGATTGGCTAGATGGACATGAAGTTTGTCGGGGTTTGGCTGGGCACATGCATGGTGCTTGCCCAGATTAGAGGGAAAGATAGGTCAGGATCTGTTCCTTCAGATAGCTTCAAGGCTGACACATGCTCAGGGGCTGAGGAATATGTAAGGAAAATGTGCATATATCCCTGGAAATCAGGGGAGGGAGGTCAGAGTGGGTCACAGATGTCAGGGAGGGGCATTGTGGGAAAGGTGGAGCCTAGAAAAGCAGGTAGGACAAGCCAGGATGTAGTGGCAAGTAGCGTTCAGATTGTATAGGTAAAAGGGTCCTGCAGAATCCCAGAAAGTAATATTAGAGTTTCTCCTGGCCAGGGTTGGCTTTTTGTTTGTTTGTTTGTTTGTTTGTTTGTTTTTTGTTTTTTTCTCCAAAGATTGATGGGTCTCCCAGTTGCCTGGCTGCCCTTCTACTTCAGTTCATATTTCTCTGTTAGTTATCACAGATATGGAGACAGGTCAGTTCTGGGGCTAGAGGTATGTTTGGCCTTAGAAAGGAGACCCATCTCCCCTCATGTGCCACAGAGACACATGTAGGTACTGATCACTAATCTGTCTCCAGAGCAAAATACCTGGCAAATGGGAATTACCACAAAGATGCTTGCTCACTCAGGGGAGCAGACACGGGGTCAAGTGAGGGTCTAAGCGTAGTCAGAGAAAGCTTCCTGCAGGAGGGGTGGCTCTGGGGTAGAAAACACAAAGAGTGAGTTCCTGGTGAGCTGCTGTCTGGCCTGGGCTTACCTGCTGGCAGATGGTTGTTAAATCTCACCTTTGGCTGTTTCTGCCTAGATCTGCAGATTCCTCCAATTTAGGTCCTTTGGTCCTTGCCTACTTAGCCAAAGATTAGGGAGGAGAGAGGGAAGGGGAGTGCATATTATGGGGTCCAGGTCCCCACCCTGATCACACTTTTCGCCCACAGCTACAAAGCACAGGCCGGCTGCTGGAGGAGCAGCTACCAGAGATGATGACGGAGCTCCTAGCCAGCGCGAGAGATAAGATGCTGTGCCCCTCAGAGTCCATGCTAACCCGGTCCCTACTCCTGGAGGTCATCGAGCTCCACGCCAACAGCTGGAACCCTCTGACGCCCCCCATCACGCAGTACTACAACAGGACCATCCAGAAATTGACAGCCTGAAAGCCAAGGGGGCCTGGCGGGCAGCCCATGGGCAGCTGGGGCCCTGGTGCACAGGGCCAGATGGACACACGAAAGGACAGGGGTGGCCCTGGCGGAAAAGAGAACTGAGTAGGGAGGCAGGTAGCAACGGTGGCCAGTCTGGAGCCAGCGGAGGAAGGGATTGGATCCCTCAGAAGGGCTCCCCGTGCAGCCCTCCCCCCCCCACCCCCCAGCCTGCATGTGAGCATGTGGCAGCTCACACCAAGGGAAGCATGTCTCTTTGTCCTGGTGGTCGCCCGCCCTTGCTCTCTTCTCCTCAGCTCTAGTCCTCCCCGCCCCCTACCTTCCAGCCCATCCCCCATAGAGCTTTATGGGAGGAATCTCTGCCTCTCCTCACTGTCTACAGCTGCCTCTCAGCCTCCCACACCTCTGGCCACCGCTTGGGTCAGCCAGGACTGCTGAAGGCTGAAAAAGTGGGTCGAGACGGCTCTCATTGTTCCCACGTGCTGTCAGCCACGGTCGCCAACTGGCAGCAGGCAGCGTGCAGCAGATGTCTGGGAGGACAAAGGCAGGCACGGTCCCCACCAGCCGCCCATAATTGATGGCCTTTGTCAGCCCCAGCGGAGCTGGAGAGAGGCTTTTTTTTCTCCTCTAACCTTCGTGCTCCACCCTCCAACCCTCAGCCTCCAGCCCCAGGGCCCGCTGCTCCCCCAGGCAGAGAAGGGAGCCGGGGCTCACAGCTCAGCTTGAATCCTTTTATTTTGTTTTTCAAAAGTCGGTTGCTTTGAAGTCTATTTTCCTCAATGAAAATGCCCTAGATTTTGTGATCACATAGTTATCCCTCAAGGATCCCCTGATTAGTGGGAGATCAAACCCTGGCCCCCTCTGGAAAGAATCTAGCCACTAGCAGCTTGCCAGTAGCCAGCTAGTAATTGGAAACTTCTGCCCCAATGGGGGTCCCCACTGGAATCCTGTGTTCCTGGGCCTCTGTCCTGCAGTGCCTCTGTTCTGTCCACTGCTAGCTTCCAAAGGGCTGATACTGTCCCCTGGACTGACTGCCTTAGGACCTGCCCTAGCCCCTGTTATGGCAAACGGGGCCAGAAACGAGGCTGGCAAATTAAAACCAAATGCAGGTTTTGTTCCAAGCAACTGTTGGGGGAAGAGCCCACTGCTGGCTCCACGGGTCTTGGAGCCTCTTTCATGATCCTTTGCCTCAGCCCAAGCAAGACCCACAAGCCCTACCTCCAAGGCTGCTGGGGAGAGGGGAAAATCGTTGGGTCCTGATTGAGACGGTTTGGTAGGCGACCAGGCAGACAGCCAAATGAAGTTCTTCAGGCTAGAAACAAAGCTCTGGTTTCTTTGGAGGCTCTGGTCCCAGGGAACAACCACTTCTACAATGGCTAGGGAGAAGGACGAGGCGGTCCGAGAGGCTAGTCTTGCTAGGATGGCTGCTGCCTCCTCCGCCTCATCTGCCTCATCTCTGGGAAGCTGAAACCCACACTTTGATGATCCCCCAGAACAACATGTGTTCAAGCCCAGGGGCTTCCCAGTTCGCTCCTTTCACTGGATCTGGTCCTACCTAGATCATGGTGAAGGCTTTTAACCGATGGTTCTCAACCTATGGATTGTGACCCCTGTGGAGAATCAAACAACCCTTTCACAAGGATACTTATCAGATTCCCCCGAGCATCTGTTACGATTCATGACGGTAGCAAAGTTAACAACTGTGAAGTAGCAACGAAAATAATTTTGTGGTTGGGGGTCACAGCTGCAGGAGGAAGAGCAAGAGTGTTCAAGTTCCCAGCATCGGGAAGGTCGAGAACCACTGCTCTCCAGGCCTCCTACTTGAATTCAGGCTGTCTAGAGTGAAAAGGAACGACACTTTCTCTTAATGTCCCAAGTCTAGAAGAGTAGAAAGGGACTCAGGTGGGGAGGGAGAGGTCCCGAGTTCTCTCTGGCTGTCTCCAATTGAAGTGTTCAGGTCCCAAGATGGCGCCTCTGAAGGGGGCTGCCGGGAATGCGGTATAGAGGTCATGGTTACCCCAGCTTTGATCTCTTTTCTTCCTCTCCTGCTTCCTCTCCTTCTTTTCTCTGCTTCTTGCTGCCTTGTCTCCCATCCCAGCCCCTAGGCTGAGCCTGGAGCCCAGGGACGCCATAAGCCGCACAGAAGGTGTTGAGGGAAGAGCAGGGCAGGTGGAATGCACAGAGAAGACACCAGGGAAATCATACTCATGAAGAGTTAGGCAGCCCAGGCCCACAGGCACCTGCTCCCTGCATCCTCAGGGAGCCACAGGTGTGTTTGCTTGGCCTGCTTCCCAGGTGTCTTCTATAGGGTGGTGTGTGTGTGTGTGTGTGTGTGTGTGTGTGTGTGTGTGTACACACATGTATGTACATTTGCATCTGCTAAGAGTGAAGCAGGGCCATGAGGAAGAAAGAGGCTGATAGTGGGGACTTAAGCCGCAGTAGAGGGGTCCCCTAGACTCCTCATTGGGCTCACAGAGTAGGCTCCACACAGGGGCTCCCAAACACTGTAGAGGGGCTAGTATCCCCTAAACAGGCAGAGACCATGGTTTTGTGGGCACCGTGGGCCTAATCAGCTCCTTCTTAATGTCCTGGGGGAGGGGGGGATCTTGTCTCAAGAGCATCCCCTCCCAGGGCCTTGAGGACCAGTATGAAGATGCAAGATATAAATATGTATACATATATAAATATATTTTTAATTACATGTTGTGTCCCGGTGGCTCCAGACTTGCAGTTGCCTAGTGTATTCCATTGCTTGAAACCACTTCCTGGTCCATCCTGATAGGACACTTCCAGCCGTCTGTCTGTCTGTCTGTTTTAAATGCAGATCCCTGTTACTTTTTTCAGAAACGGAAAGAAAACTTTTTATTATTATTATTATTATTATTTTATTGTTTAAAGAGACAACAGTAAAGCCTAAAATCTAAAAGGCTGAGGGCCTTCCTGGGGGGGGGGGAACTACTCAAGCAGGAAGTGGGGGACTTGCAGACACCCACAAACCCTGACCTCCCCAGGCCAGAGCTTCTCCTGCTGCCAGAGGAACGGCCTATCAAAGCCCGCCTCTGATGAAAGAACAGGGGGCAAGGCGTCTCTCAGACTTGTGTTTTCCTGTCTGGCCATGACCATCTGATTCTGAGCCTTTTTAGGCTCCCCTACCTGTCAGGACAAGTTGGTCCTTGTTCTCCACGCAAGTGACCTGCAGGTCACTGTCATCCTCTTGAACTGGCCGTATTGCCTAACTAAGCTCTGGGACCACAGCTCCTGCCAGGCTCTCGACTTCCCCGGGACAAGGCCAGGACTCCCACCATCAACCACAGGGAACCTCTTCCCCTCCCCCCAAAACCACCTTCATCCATGCTTCCTTCTTCATCCAGTCTGTAAACCTTTACAGTTTGAAAATCATCTTGTCCATTTGTGTAAATGTAAATGTTGACCCAATTGGTATTTATTCTAATTTTTATTGTATTTTATTTTATTTTGTCTGGGGGTGGGAGGGTGGGAAGTATACCACAGGTTGCAACCAAGGGCAGCTGCAGGGATGCAGCCCAGGAAGCAAGAGAAGCAGCTCCTTGGGGCCACTCTAGATGGCAGCCTCTGAGTAACCACATCCTAGGCTGTTATCTGGAATCAGAAGCCAGACAGTGTTCCTTGTCCCATACACTCAGGCCTGCCCATGGCGTGATGTCCCTCAGCTGCCTGGCACTGTGTTGGAAAACCTCTGACTGGGTCTTTGAGGAGGTGGGTTGGAGAGAATAGAATTCTCCTCTGCTCAGTAGTACACTTGCCCCAGAAGATGGATCTGGAGCCTCACCTGAGCCAGCCGGGAGCCTGAGAACAGGACCTACCTCCCTGCAGCAGGGTCTGGAGATTGCCGCCAAAGCTAAGGGCCAATCCTGCTCGCACCATCCCCTTCCCTTGTATATCCCTGCTTCCCAGCCGAACCCAAACTACAAGTGGGTTTAAAAAAAAAATAAATGATACCAAAAACCAAAAGTATGCCAAGTCTTTCTTCTCCGTATTGAGTTCAGCAATGGGAAGCTTTTCCCCAAGCCTCAGCTGGTATAGGCAGGTGTCTCAGAAGAGCCCAGCCCAGGCTATGTGCTAGGTGACGAGAGAGTCCTTACCTCTCCCCTGGCTGCTGTCCGGGGCAAGAGCAGACTCTAAGGCAGGAGGAAGCTGGGAAAGGGTTCATGCAAGATAAGTAGGCAAAGGAATGAGACTTCTGTCTCTAAAAGCTGGACTCTGAGGCCAAGTCAGGGTGGTGGAATTTCCTGAAGAAAATGGCTTTTGTGATAGCTTTGGCTTGTTACAGATTTAACCAGCCCCTAGACCTACCGCATCCTGGGAAATATCCCCATAGCATTTGGCAATGACTCTTTCTAAGAAGCCTAAGACTCTAAAAAAGTCTCAGTCACAGACTTAGGCAGTCAAATGAGTCTTTCATCAAGTCCTACATGAGGCCCATGAGGTGTATGTGATAGCGCACCCTCATCTCGGTTGGAGAAGCAGAACACTACCTCTTAGTAACAACCCTCCTTGTGAAGCATTCACCTCCTCCCTAGGTGGGCACAGAAGATCCTGAAGAGGACATGTGGTGATTCAGCCATTGCTCAGGACAGAGTCAAATACCTCACAAACAGCCTCAGGATAACCAAACCTACACAACTTGGGTAGGAAAAGAATGATGATTTAATTAAATGCCTGAGATCCTTGTGAGGCCGATGTACAAAATTTAGGAGTAGGAGCAGAGATGGGGGGGGGGGGGAGCAAGGGGGAAGTGTTTGAAGATAACCCCCGGAGAGAAAGGGGTAGTCCAAACCTGAAACTCCATCCAAAGATGATTCCGGGTGACTAGTTCCACTTAGAAGGAACTATGGGTTACTGAGTCCCATGCAGCCTGTCATCCAAATATGAAGTGTTTCACCCGACACTTCACCCCCATCTCTGCTACGTGAGTCCTCCATCTTGTGAAGAGCAGGTTACGTTTGTCCTAGCTCTATAGAAAGGCCAAAGAGGAACACTTCATTTTAAATGATCATCTATCTCACACCGCAAGACTGATAAAGGCCTTTTGAGTACCAAAGGTTGGGAACAGTTTGGGAGTCAAGAGAAGGGTTCACTGGACAGGGAAACAGTGGTTCAACCATTAATGCTCTCAGCCGGTCCAGTGAGGTAGGCAGACAGGTGGTATTTGGGTTGGACTTGCTTGGTTTTCTTGTGTAAGATTTTTAACTTTATGGTGTGTGAGTTTTTGTCTGCGTGGTCTATGCACACATGTGTTCCCGGTACCTGCAGGGGTCAGAAGAAGGCACCAGCTCTTCTAGAACTACAGTTATGAATGGTTGTAAGCCACCATGTGTGTGCTGGGAACTGAACCCTGGTCCTCTGCAAGAGCAACAAGTACTTAACTGCTGAGCCATCTCTCCAGCCCCTTGTTTCTGTTTCGTTTTTTTGTTGTCTATGTGTCTATGGGTGTGTGTGTGAGGGGTGGCTGTGTGGGTTTGTGTATGTGTTGCGTTTGTCTGTATGTGTATCTATGTGTGTATCTGTGTGTGTGTGTGTGTGTGTGTGTGTGTGTGTGCTTGCTACATTGCATATGCAGGTGAACTTCCTAGGGAGCAGGTAAGTCACTCCTATCCCCCTATGCTGCAGCTCCCGACTTTTAAAAAGTATTGATATATTAAAGATAAATCAAGGGGCTGGTGAGATGGCTCAGTGGTTAAGAGCACTGACTGCTCTTCCAGAGGTCATGAGTTCAAATCCCAGCAACCACATGGTGGCTCACAACCATCCATAATGAGATCTGATGCCCTCATATGGGTGTCTGAAGACAGCTACAGTGTACTTACACAAAATAAATAAATAAATTCAAAAAAAAAAAAAAAGATAAATCAAAGGATAGTTTCATGGAGTCTGTTCTTTCCTCTTACCTTTACAAAGGTTCTGGGAGTCAAACTCAGGCTACCAGGATTACACCAGGAGCACCTTTCCCCCCTGAGCCATCTTGCCATCCCTGCTTTGACTTTTTTATGGTACTGGATATGGAACCCAAAGCCTCATGAAGCTTTAGCACTGAGCAGGGCTCCATACTGGTTAAGTAGTTCTGACTCCCATTTTACAGATGAGCCAAGGGCAAAGAACGCAAGGGCCAGATCCAGCCAAGTATCTCTTACCCTAGCCCTGAAAGTTGGCCATCATTCTGCCCCAGCCCCTGTCCCCTGCAGTGGCCAGGCAGTTAGACAAAGGGGCAGCCAGCTGCCTGCTGAGAGGAGACCAGAGCAGCTCTCCAGCTTCCTTCCAAGCTGTGGAGATGGTGCATCTGGGCATTCTGCAGGGGTGTGGGTGGAGCCTGCAAAGTTTGAGTTTATTGTACAGTGTGTCCTGCTGGGTCCCAGTTTCCAAAGGCGGGAGATAAGAGAGTCCCTGTGGGGTGACACTTCAAGGGCCAGGCCAATAAACAAATTGCTAGAAACTTTTTCTAACTGCTGATATAGGACACACACACACACACAGCATAACTTCCAAAACCCTGACCTTAGAGAACCTCTTTTCTCACTTAAGGGTAGTGGGTATGTCATACCTTGACTGGGGTATCAGATGAGGGGTTGAGGGCCACTATCTGCCACCCTGGAGCACAGCATAACACTGACCATGAAGAGCACTGGTCTTGTAGAACTGGTGCCTGTAGTAGGTCTGGTAGCTATACTCCAAGTTGCAGTACTGGGTTTGCCACTGTGGCTGACGTATGGTGGCCAGCACATTCAGAGTGGGGAAGTGTCCAGTAAGACATTTGAGTTCAACAGAATACATACCCTGATTCAAGGCTGTCTGTGGCACTCATGGGCCCTAAGTACTTTTGCTTTCTTAAGCCTGCCCCCCCGCCCCCGTGTGTGTGTGTGTGTGTGTGTGTGTGTGTGTGTGTGTGTGTGTGTGTAAACTCGATTTCACGGTTTCCCATAGCTTTATTAGTATAGAGATAAATATATCAATAATTATTAAACATTTTCTTTAACCTAAAAGTTAAGATTTCATTCTAATTTTAATTCATTTTGTGGACCCCATGAGGGAGCCTATCTTCATCCATCCAAGTTACTATGACAAAGCACCCCAGAACTAGGTGGCTTATAAATAACAGTCTATTTCTGGCAGTCTGGGGCAGAGGTGTCAGCATGGCAGGCTCCAAGGAGTGAGGACCCTTCTGACTACAGACTGCCAACTTCTTGTTGCATCTATGGAGGCACAAAAGGGGTTTACAAAGAGCTAGGTGGGGGCAGCTTTGGTAAGGACACCAATTCCATTCATAAGGAATACACCTCTAAATGCTACCATACTAGGGCTTAGAATTCCAACATGATTTTGAATCCAGTCTTTCCGTTCATAGCAGCACGCTGCTCCGCCTGAGGGAACCTCAGCCCTGTACACAGGAAGATACCTGGATAGGTATCTTCCCTGAGCAAGGAGCCCTGCCTTTCCTGGCTGCCCACTTGGTTTCAGGTTGACTAAGGGCAGGAAGGGGGTTAACAGGGCAGCTCACAGAAGCTACATGAGGAGCCAACCCAGTGTCCCACACACATGGGTCCCCATCCCCATCAGTCCCTCATTTACTGAGCACTCTTGCATCCTAGGCATGGTCCTGAGACCTGTCTTCTATAATTCACAGGAGCATTCAGACTATGGGGATGATCAGCTCTAGGGACAGATGACTACAGCCAGAATCCCACAGCTGCCCCGATGTGTGGAGGGTTCTATGTGTGATGATCTTGGCCACCAAATTCCTACCTCTGAGATTTCTCACCTGCCCCCCCCCCCCCAGTGCTTTCCAATCACATTCCCTTGCACTGGAGGGCTTTAGGGAAATACATTCAGGAAAAAATACATTCAGAGAGCTAGGAACAGCCTGGTGGGTCAGCCTCCCTGGCAGCAGAGGATCCCAGACCACAGCTGTCCACCCACAAGCCTAGCTCAATTGCTGGGTGTCTGGAGCAAGGTTCTGACAGTGGCATGCCTCACTTAGGGCCTCGGGTAATACGCCAGGGCTTGCCTGGTGTATTTCATTCCCAGCTTCGGAAGAAAGGACAGCCCCTCCCTGTCAGATGACAAGCTAGGGGGAACACCAGAACCCAAGTCTGCATGAGGAAAACTAGCTTATAAACTGAGAACAGACTTCTGGAGCCCTCCCATGTGTCACTGAGACACCTGGCAGCCGGGTTTTAAAGATGCTCGTTCACATGCACAAAACTTTGCTATCCGTCCTCCTTACAGACTTGCTTCTGGATGAGCCAACAACAGTAGACCCCACAGCAGACACTCACACCTGCACAGTTTCAACAAAGGCTACATAGGTGTCAGTCCCACTAATCACCAACGCAATTTGGAGCCACTTCCGGGAAATGTCTAATTCGGTCTTCCTGCCTCAGCCTCCTGAGTGCTGGGGTTCCTTTCCACGTGTGCACCGCCATGCCTGGCCTCAGCATTTCTTAGTTGAATGGAGGAGGACTGTGCACAGGGCCTCACAGGACCATCCTGCTGAGTTGAAAGGAGGTCCCCAGCCTGCGATTCCTGTGATCTAGCAGAGTCTCTAAGAACTAGCAGGAGGCATCTTGCTTGGAGTTCTAGAAGCTTCATTCAGCCCTTACTCCTCCAATTATGATACAAGACAGCCAGCTCACTCCAGCCCCTCAGTTCCCAGGGTACAGAGGGGCCTCTGGTCAGGGCTCTTGGTGACACAATAGTCTTCTCGGGGCCACCAAGGTAAGTCCAAGGTGAACTAATGGGTGACTGAAGGGCTCAGAGCCCAATCAGGGCCAGGCATGTGTTCCAGGGCAATCTCAGCCTAGAAGAAAACAGATGCCTGTGCCATTCTGAAGAGGCTGTCAGAGGACAGGAAGGTGACACTATAGGCACAAAAAAAGGCACTTGGGTTTTTCCTGGGTGACTTCTGCCATGGCACTCAAGGTGGTGAATGAGCAATCTGAAAGTCCCAGGGTCTGTGTTGCACATTTCACTTTCGGTACCTACAGAGCTGTGGACAGGGCAGAGTTTGGGCAACACTGGCTGGCTTGGGCCCACACTAGGCCGGCCTCCTCCTCCTCCTCCTCCTCCTCCTCCTCCATGATGACAAGCGGCAGAGTTAGGCATATTTGACTCACAGTGACTAATGGAGCAGAGTTTCACTTAGAAGTCACCTGCTCTAGGAAGTGTGCCCAAGTGCCCTGCAAGTCAGGGTTACAAGTCCCCTCTGGGCCAAACAGGCAGGATTGATTGTTCCTGTACTGGCCCAGAAGCAAACTCAGTTCAGCGATATGAAACTTCACACAGCATACTGGAGCAATTACAAGGGAAAGAGGTGGTGAGAAGAAGCATCAGGGGACTGGTTAAGTCTCCAGGTAGGAGGCATTTGGTTGGGAAGGAGGATCCAGGCCCAGGAGTCTGCAGGTTCTGATCTTCACACCAATTAGATTCTCCCACCCCCCCACCCCCCCCAACATCTGACATTGTACACTGGGAGCTGATCGTGTGACTAACATACCTCTTTAAACTATGAAGCTTTTTTTGTTTATTCAGTTGGTTGATTTGGTTGTTTTTTTGAGACAGGGTTTCTCTTTGTAGCCCTTCCTGTCCTGGTACTCAAGAGTGGCCTTGAATTCAGAGATTTCTCCCTGCCTCTGCCTCCTAAGTACTGGTATTAAAAGTATGCACCACCACCACCTGGCCTTGGTTTTTGGTTTTGGTTTGGCTTGGCTTGGTTGGTTGGTTGGTTGGCTGGTTGGTTGGTTGGTTGGTTGGTTGGTTGGTCCATTTGGTTTGGTTGGGGGGTTTTGTTTGGTCGGTTGGTTTGGTTTGGTTTGGTTTGATTAGTTGTTTGTTTGTTTGGTTTGGTTTGGTTTGGTTTGATTAGTTGGTTGGTTGGTTGGTTTGGTTTGGTTTGGTTTGGTTTGCTTAGTTGGTTGGTTGGTTGGTTTGGCCTGGTTTTTGATTGAAATATCTTCATGGGGGTGTTTTGCACCCTGATTTCTGACACTGCATATTTCACTCTTTCTTGGGGGTGAAATGGCCCAGGGTCATTTCCAAAGCACAAATTAATAGTGTGAACTGTAATCCAGGGTTAGCCCCAGAGATTATCAAGGTATGCCCTCTGTGGATTTAGTTAATCACTGCGCCGGTGAGCCACACTTCTGCCTCCTCTCTCTTCCTGAAGCTCTTCTCACCACTATCACTACCCTTGCTGTGGCCTGAGAAACTAAGCCAGTTCTCCAAACTGTTTGCCTAGGAGCACACAGGCCCTCAGTGAAGGCCCCCGAGCATTCTTATCAGCAAAGACCACGAGCTCTGGAGCGTAGGTGGTCGTCTTTTGTCATAGTGATGGTTGTTTGAAGCAAGGTCTCACTCTTAGCCCATGCTGTCCTCAAATGCCAGGTTTTTCTGTCTCGGCTTCCCCAGTGCTGGGACTGAAGACCAGTGCCACCACACCCTGCTTTATGAACTGAAGATTTTAATCTAATTCATCTATCTACCTAGAAACATTTTCGCCTGCATTCTGATCCCAAATGGTTTCCTAAAATATTGGCTCCCCTAGACTGTAGAGTCTTTTCTCACCAGAATTAGAGTCATAGCATGAGTCTAATATCATGACTTGGAAGGCCACAAGTAGGGTGGATGGTCTGATCATACTGTTCACAGGAGGAAGGTGAGACTCACAAGCCCGGCGTGGACAAGGACCAGTGCATCAAGATGGATCTGCTGACTTGAGTCCCAGCCTCTCGGTCACTCGCACTAACTGTCACTTCATCAGAGCATGAGCAAAAGGGCCCCTAGGGTCCCTGGGATGCATGCAAAGAGCACCGGCAGAACAGCAGCTCCCCTGGCCCCGTGCCAGTCAGTTAGCTGTTTGTGAGAACGGTGCTCCCTTTGGTTGGTTTGGAGGTTTGCTTGCTTTCTTGGAGGCTCCATCTTACAATGCAGCCCAGGTCACCCTCAGATTTGCAAGGGTAAGCTGCAGTTGCCTTCCTGAAATTGCAGGCTTGGGCCATCAAACTGGGTGGGAATTGCTTCTGTAAGTTCCAGCTTTCCAAATGTCAAAGCAGGTTAGAGCATTGCTTCTCAAGCTGTGTCCTGGGAGCCTTTAGTCACCTCTATTAACTCTGGGGGAGCAGTGGTATTAAAGGAGAGGGGTTCTGTCCAAACCACTTTGACACTCCCCCACATCCTCTCAAACCCCATCTGATCTCCCTTGGAGTGTCCCCTCAGTGCATCGGGTTTGTGCTTAACACTGGCCCACCTAGGAAGGCTTCAACTTTTCAAGTCAGTTACCCAAGAGTCCCCAGCCCTTCAGGAAAAGGCTTGCTGTCAAAGACAGCCTACAGAAGCATTATTCTTCCCAGAGTAAAGAGCCTCAGGTACCTCTTGTCCTGCAGGTCCCTCTCAGAAGGAAATAGCACAGCCAGGAGGGTACGTGAAGAACTATGCCAGGAGGGACCAACGATATGGGTTCCAGAGAGCAGAATCTGGCTCATGTCTCCTCAGGTATGCTCACATAGCTTCTACTGCCTTCTCTTCCCCACCTGGAAGTGGTTCCGGCTACATCCTGACATTCCTGTGCCAATCAGCTGAAGGCTTTTCCCCTGAGAGAGCCCAGGAGGGAAGGAAGGAAGGTGGGGTAGACAAGCTACCCAGCTGATCCCCCACCTGCCTATGGAGCCTCCTCATTTTGGAACTGTGGAGCAGAGCACCCCCGCCCCAGTCTGCTGCCTGAAGCCTGGGACCCTCCTCTACCAGGACTCCACCAGGCTGGGCCCAGCTTGGCTGCCCGCCTGGGCTGCAGTATCGATTCTTTCGGCTCCTTTTTGCTGGGGATATCAATCTAGCGGGTTCCCGGGATGGCTGTGTTTTAACCTCTCACCCTGGTCTAGACTCTGTCGGCTCCTGCTGTCCCTCAGCCAGAAGGAGATGGAGGCCCCCCGAGCCTCTTGGGCAGGCTCTGGAGCCAGCGGATTTCCAGGAACCGAAGCTGGGATCGCCTGGCGGCTCCGCAGCCCGCCAACCTGCCTCTCTCCAAACCGGCCGGTGAATTATTAAAGATGCAATTTCCTCTCATCTTTCCAGTAAAATTGCTCCCTGTACCGTGCGTTGCTGTCTTCCTGTCACTGGCCAGCTGGGGTCTTGGCAGAACTGTCATTCACCCCAGACTAGGGCATAGGGAACTGGGGTCTTAGAATGTTGGTGCCTATTGGAGTCACCGCACAAGTAAAGGAAGCCCAGAGAGATCCAGCAACCATCCCCAGGGTAGCTCCGCGAGCTCCCGGCAGAGCTGGGCTGTGACCCTGTGTTGTTGCAAACAGGGCTTCCTCTTCTGTGTACCAGCGAGGCCTGGAGAGTCCCCACGCCGTTGCTCAGGACTCCTGGCACATACACTCCCTGGTGAGAGTTGGGTCAAGTTCCCTGTGTATCGATCTAATCTCCAAGTGTGATTTACAGTCTTTGCTTGTTACTTACCGCCAGGTCGCCCACCGCAGCCGCTTAGCTAGGTAAAGCCGTCACTGTTAGCGCCCCCTTGTCTGGATTTATTGTTTTGGGTTTTGCTGTTTACTGCTGGTGGTCATAACAGGGGGGCTAAGAGCAGGAGCTCCATGTATGTTCTCTGTGACTACCTGGCCGTGTACCCAGCTACTGCTCCTTAAAGCCTTGCTCTGGCTGGCTTTCTCTAAGATGCCCCTTTCGTTTGCGAGAGAGACTTCTGTGTAAGAATTCTCTGTGTGAGAAAGAATTCTGTAAGAGAGAAGTCTGTGAGTGAGAGAATTCCATGTGTGAGAGAGAATTCTGTGTGTAAGAGAATTTGTGTGTGAGAGACAATTCTGTATGAGAGGCAATTCTGTGTGTGTGTGAGGGGATTCTGTGTGTGAGAGACAATTCTGTCTGTGAGAAACAATTTTGTGAGAGGAAGAGAATTCTGTGAGAGAGGATTCTGTGTGTGAGAAAGTTCTCTGTGTGAGAGACAATTATGTGTGGGAGAGAGGATTCTGTGTGTGTGAGAGAAAATTCTCTGTGTGAGAGACAGTTCAGTGTGAAAGAGAGACAGGATTCTGTATGGGAGAATTCTCTGTGTGAGAGAAATTGTGTATCAAAGACAATTCTGGGTGTGAGAGACAATTCTCTATGTGAGAGACAGTTCTGTGTGTGAGAGAGAATTCTGTGAGAGTGAGAAAAAGAGAGAGAATTCTGTGTGAGAAACAATTCTGTGTGAGAGAGAAGATTCTATGTAAGAGAGAGAATTCTATGTGTGAGAGAATTCTGTGTATGAGAGAAAGCATGGCTGTTGGTGGTGTGTTTAAGAAACAAAGACAACGGTGAGAATTTTATGGTAGGGAAACGAATAAGCAATGTTCATGAACTTTGAAACAATGTTCTTGAGTAGCTGTCCCTTGCTGCAGGTCTGTTTTAAAGGGTGGACATGCTGGCTCTGGACTGGCAGGGCTTCTCCTACAGTCCCCAGATGCAGAGAGAGACCCGGGCAGGCCTTGAAGGAGAAGGTCCACCATAACTTCTATCTTTTGAGAGGGAAGTGTGGCTCCTTTGTCACTCATTATATCAAAGTGGTAGAGTGGAGCCTGAGAACTCTCACCTACTCACCTGCCACCAGGCTTGGCTTGAGAGTGTCTCTCAGAAGCAGGAGACTCAACAAATATACCACTCGCTAATAGGATGGCATTCCTGTCAGCAGCTACTGAGAGGGCTGGCAGAGAGCCCTCCGATAGGTGACAGCCACCTAAACCTTAAAGCTCTGTGGAGAAGTCCTTGAAGAACTCTGGGCACTGGCCCCATCCTTGCTCAGAGTGGGCAAGAAGATGGTCCTCTCTCCAGATACCCCCCCCCCCCAGAAATTGAGGAACCACTGTGTGGCAGGGGAATGTGGACAAACAGGCAGCAACCCGCCTTTGGCCCTTTGCGGGGTCTCGGAGTGATTTGAGGAACTGGGGGCAGCCTGGGTCCTTTTTCTAAAATGGTTCCACCCTTGTAGATCCCCCCCCTCTACTCTTAGAAGCCTCATCGTCCCTTCATTCAGTGTGGGACTCCAGGCCCCAGTTAAATACAACAGAGCCCTTGGCACTAAGGTAGCCTGAGATTGCTTGCAAGGTCCCATCCCCCACCCGGGTGATGCAGAGCTCAGTTTACTGAAAACAAGGAAGAAGCATGTGCCTGTAATCTCGGGCAGCAGATAGACAGAAGGGTAGAGAGCTAGAGGCCAACCTGGGCTACATGGTGAGACTGTCTTTAAACAAACAAACCCAACAAAGGCTGAGAAACTTCACAAGGCTCTGGGTTAGATTCTCTAGTACCAAAAAAAAAAAAAAAAAAAAAAAAAAAGAATCTGAGGAATAAATGGATTGCCTGGATTGCCTCCCTGCCTGTGACATGATGGTGGAGGTGGAAGTGGAGGTGGGAGTGGGGGATGGAGGCTGTGGTGGAGGATAGGGGATAGAGGTTGTGGTGGTGGAGGTGATGTAATGCATTTAATTGTCCTTAAAGAGCATATTGGGGGGGGGGGGGTGCTGGAAGTAGAAGAAAGAGGATTAAATGTTTAAGGTCATCCTTGGCTACATACCAAGTTTGAGGCCAGCTTGGGCTACATGAAACACTATCTTGAAAAAAAAATTACAAGTTAGAACTAGAGTTCACAAATATTTCGAAAGTTGGATTCAAGAAAGCTGATTCTACTCACGTTTCCCTCCCAAAAGAAGAGATGTTTACAAGAGCAAGCCTCTGGGTCATCCAGGTTCTCCGTGCCAGGTATACCAGGGAACAAGAGCGCATGAGTGAAACCAGGAAGAACAAAAATAGTGGCAACAGATACGGATATTTGGCATGTCCAGATATTAGTATTTAAAATAATTGTGATTCATATGTTGAAAGGGTGTAGAAAATAAAGAATTTTAAAAGAACTGGAAACCAGCCAGGCATGGTGGTGACACCCTTTAATCCCAGCCCTTGGGAGGCAGAGGAGGGTGGATTTCTAAATTGGAGGCCAGCCTGGTCTACAGAGCAAACATCAGGACAGCCAGGGCCACATAGAGAAACCTTGACTTGAAAATAATAAATAAATAAATAAATAAATAAATAAATAAATAACTGGAACCTTCAAAGATATCAAATGGAACTATAGAAATAAAAACATAACCTTAATATAATGGATAGGTTACTCAGCAAATTAGATGAAGTTGAGTGAGGATTAGGAAACTGGAAAGCACGTTAACTATAAAATATGAAGCACAATAACACAATGGAAAATATGGGCACAGCAGCATCGTAGTCACATTAGAAAAAGCCCTAAACCTATCCCTGTACAGCCCTTAGAGCGTAGTCTCAGGTAGCACATGTGCTACTGCTACAGCTCCCTGGTGAATCAGACGGGGGAGAGAACCAGCTTTAGACCAAGCTTGGTGGAACCTTGCGCCTGCCTCCTGGACTAAACCATGGGCGTCTCTGAAACTGTCTTGTCATCTTAGAAAAGAAAAATGCTGCAGTTGTCATCATGAGGACCCAGCAGGTGTGTGTTCCGCGTACCAGACGCTGTCTAAAGGACAGTGAGGGACAACTGGCTAGACTCCGGAGAAGCAAGCTCTCTACCACAGAAGTGTTTCTGTTCCTGCTTTCAGGTCCTCCACCTCGCTTTAGTTAAGCCAAAACCTCCCCTCCATCCCCCCACCCCACCCCACTCCACCCCCCGCCCCGTGGGTGTTGGTTGATGTTTCCTGGGATACAAACATCTTCTCACTACAAATAGGCCGCTAGAAAACAGACCAAAGAAATGATCCTACCCAAGTTCAGCCTGGTGATCTTTTATTTATTAGGTTTACTTAAAGGAGCGGCCATGGCTTAAAGGAAACTGCATCACCAAAACAAAACATAACAAACAAAACCCAGCATGCGGGATGACTCTGGTTCTATAGGACAAAGTGGGGTTCTGGTTTTTCCAGGTCTCTAGAAGGAGATGGGGGAGGGTTCCATGTTATCTAGCCTACATGCTAGAAGTCACAAGGCAGGAAGACACCAGATGTACTTCAAGGTTTTCTTAAGCCTGGGCATCAGAGGAGCTGGGCTTTGTGCACAGCTGCAAAAGGGAGGGAGGGGACTCAGAACTGCAAGGTCACAGCAGCTCTCTGTCGCCAGCCTTGAGAGACTGTGGAGGGGAGGGCTTGGCCTGATGGGGGATGGGGGAAGAAGGCCAAGTAGAGGATGTGTGATCTAACACCCATATCTTGCCTCTACTACTTTAAATAGCTTCTACCGTGTCTTGCATATATCACCATCCCTGTCGATTTGAATCGAGAGGCAGCAATACTCTGTTATGTTATCGTAGTGAAATGTCTCCCGCAGACTCCTGGTTTGAAGACTTGGTCTTGACTTGGCGGCACTATATTTGAAGGTTTGGGAAACTTGGGAAGACGGGAGGACCTATCTGAAGGAAGTGGGTCCCTAGGGGTGTGTCATGGGGATCTGCTCTCCCAGAGCATTTCCCCTGCCCACCATCATCTCAGCAGCATCACCCTCCCCGCTAGGATGCACCGAACCCTTTGAAACTGTGAAGCAAAAGAATCTTTCCTTCTTTAGGTTGTCTATGCCCCACAATTTAGACACTGCAATGAAAAGGAAACTAATACAGACATCCTTCATAGAATGTTTTCTTAGTCCTTGTGCTATCAGCAAAGGCTCTGAGGAAGACCAAGACTCCACCCTGATAGATTTGGGAAGATGTGTACAGAGGCAGGCACAAAACTTACCAGGGGTGCTGAGTGTACCCAGGACACATACAGAGGGTCAAAAGAGGAATATATTCCAGGAGAGGGCCCTAAGACCCTTCTGTTAAAGTAACACACACAAAGCACTGAAGGAAAGTGGCACCAGCCAGGAGGAGATAGATGATGGGTGGATGGATGGAGATAGATAGATAGATAGATAGATAGATAGATAGATAGATAGATAGATATTCATATAAATTCAGGAGATGATCCTCTCAGAGCCCTTAAAAGAGAATTTATTACCCTTGGCAAAGTAGGAGATTATATTTGAGTTTGTTTGGTTTCTAAAGCAAGTTGTTTCTTGTGATTTAATAATACAAATCAAGGCTTTAAACTGTGCATTCTGTGATCCACAAGCCTGCTTAGGAACTCAGCCCCTGGAAAAATAATGTATACATGTATTTATGTATAAGAAAATTGATTAGGAAAAACTTTAAAAAAAAAAAAGATAAATGTTCAACAATGAGGAAATGGTTAAATTAAATTAAGGTCATCCATACTACTCAAAGGTCAAGAATAACATCTAAGCCAGGAAGTTGTAGTACACACCTTTAATCCCTGCACACTCAAGGCAGCCAGATCCAAGACCAACCTGGTCTAAAGAGGGAGTTCCAGGACACCAGAACTAGAGGACTACCTCGTCTCCAAAACCCTAAGCAAACCAAACAAAACATCATTTTGTAAAGGGAAACTATATTGATGTATAGCAAATATATAGACAGTAATTATTAATAAATGATGATATGGTTAACTGTTGGAAGTTTTAAAAGTTTTCTTAACATCTTTTTAATTTAAAATTTTTTAAATTATGTGGCTATTTGGGCGGGGGTGGCACACACATGATCGCAGGCGCCCGTGCAGGCCAGAGGCACACGTTCTCTGGAGTACAAGTAGTTGTCTGCTACCTGATATTTCAGGGAGAATATCTTGTGTATTGTATGGATGTATCACCTGTCAATTAAGAAGCCTATGACCTATGGCATAGGCAGGAGACAGGTGGGACATCCGGGAGGAGAAAATTCTGGGAAAGAGAGTCACCAGAAAGATGTGACAAGACAGATGTATGGTACCTGAGCACAGGTAACCAGCCACGCGGCAGAATGTGGGGTAGATAGTTAAAGTTGTGTCTACTCAGAGCAGAGCCTAGCTCTATGGCCAAGGTATTTGTAAATATAATTTGAGTCTGAATCTTCTTTCTGGGAGCATGGGACTGGGAGGAAGAACCAGGGCTTAACTTCTACACGATAGAAATGCTAGGAACTGGACTCAGGACCTCTGGAAGAGCAGCAAGGGCTCCTAACTGCTGAGCCATCTCTCCAGGCCCTTAAAGGCTTTTATTTATTTATTTATTTATTTATTTATTTATTTATTTTTATTGCAGGTCTGTTGTCTAAGGCTTTTGTACTGGATATGTATGGTATTCGTTTTTAACTTATGAATACTAGTCAAAGGTCCAGATGTTGGGGAGCTCTTTTGTAAATTTAGCACACAGGAAGCAGGAGGAGCCAGAGTCCAAGGTCAGCCTGGCCTATATACCCAATTGTGTCTCAAAAACAAACAACAGCAAAAAGTAATCAGTATACTTAACTCTTTGTCACAGTCACCTATGCGGGTAAGTAGGTCTTTGATTGGCGTCTACCTTGTGCTAGCTGCTTCCACGGTAACTATCAGAAACAAATCAACAGGTCACTTTCATGTTGGGAAAAGGGGAAAAAGAAAGGGAGGGAGGGAGGGAAGGAGGGAGGGAGGGAGGGAGGGAGGGAGGGAGGGAGGGAGGGAGGGAAGGAGGGAGACAGAGAGGGGGAAGGAGAAAGAGAGAGAGAGAGAGAGAGAGAGAGAGAGTATCAGGTCCACAAGAGTTCAGCCTTAGAGGTCACCTAGGGCAAAGATGAGCCTGTGGCTTCTCCCATGGAGGACTTGGGAGATCTGCCCTGAGCTGCGGAACTCTGTCCTGTTCTCCCAAGAAGGTGCCATGCTCCTGGGGCCTTCTCCCCTCTTGAAGCAGGTACCATTGCCCCCACGCAGTCTGTGCTCAGGTCTGCATCGCGCCTGCACCCTCAGCACCAGGCCTCACGCGTAGGCCCTCATGGCATGGCATTCTCCCTTCCCAAGCATTCCATTGTGCTTTAATGCAGCGCTGTACTTGTTAAAAGAGTAAATTTAGCTTTTATTGGGAGAAGCGGCAGGGTTTGGTCAGGGAGGATAAGGCAGGGCCTGAGATGCCATGGCAACCTCAGTCCCTCAGGGGCCAGACTGGGAGGAGCCTGCTCCTGGACACCTCTCCTTCTTCCTCACCCGCTTCCACCTTCCCTTGTCCCCTCTCATCGTTGAGCAGGAACTGAAGGTACGACGAGATGAGGGAGAGGAGACAAGCCGGACCACAAATCTGCTAGTTCCTCTCGGGCTTCATATGGGAAATGGGTGGAGTAGTCAACAATGCTTTCTCAGAGGTGGCAGAGAGGAAGCTGTCTCAAGGCTGACCAAAAATACTTGCCCCTTTATGTATCCTAAAGACTGGACTAGATAAAAGCGGAGGTCAGGTTCTCTGAGAGCAGTGGTTTTCAACATTCCTGGTGCTGGGACCCTTTAATACGGTTCCTCATGTTGTGGTGACCGCCCCCACCCCCAGCCATAAAATAAGTTTTGCTGCTACTTCATAACTGTAATTTTGCTACTGTAGTGAATCATAATGTAAATATCTATTTTCCTTTGGTCTTTAGCAACCCCTGCGAAAGGGTTGTTCAATCCCTGAAAAGGGGGTCCTGCAATTCACAGGTTGAGAACCTGTCCTAAAGAGCCCCCAACTTACAGAACTGTGGGGGAAAGACTTGAAGAGAGCACCAAGGAATGCCCTGAGCCATCTTTGTGCTTCTACCTAACAGATGTCTCAGGGGTGATAAGGAAGAGCCTTGACTTCCCAGCTGTGCTGACACAATCCCCAGTGTCCCCATAAAGATACAGTATTGTTCCAGGCGTGGTGGCGCATGCCTTTAATCCCTACATTCCAGAGACAAAGGCAAGCGTATCTCTATTAATTTGGGGCCAGCCTGGTCTACAAAGCAAGTTCAGGAGAGCCAGAAGTCTGATAGTGTTACACCTATAAGCATTTCGTCCAGGCACCGCATTAGGTCAGAGAATGGGGAGGGAGGAACAAGACATGGGCTTGCAATCAGAGCTCTATGAGAAAAGGTTGGCTGCACCAGCCCTGTGTGAAATGAGAGACTGCATAGCCCAAGGCCTGCACTTGGTGCCCTAAGGGATATGTCCTGTCTGTAGCAGGCAGGTGGTGGCACCCACCTCGGGCATTCTGCGGGATATAGAGATGGCAGGGCCGCTGACCTCAGCCAGAAGTCCGCACTTTCTGCCCAGATTCTGCTTTCTTCTCTCCTCAGCCTGTCAGGCTCTAGCTGAGCACCATGCCCTGTGCTGGAAGGGAAGCTGTCTTTCTGGCAAATGTAACACCCAGCCCAGGCCTGGGAACCTCACCAAGCACATGCGGGACAAGTGTCCACCCAACGAACTGTTCCTTTAGGAACACCGAACAGACACAGCCCAGTATCAGCAGTGTTCTGAGGAGTATTGGGCTCAACACAGTTTTAGGCGCTGGCACTTCGGGCTGCTTCCTCTGCTTCTGAGATGATATCTTACGTGCCAAACTGTCCTATGGAGAAAACTTGAAGACAAGAAGGAACAGGAGCTTACCACCACATGCCCTTTAGGCTGGTATGCACCAATCCGTGCTGACACACGACTAACGCCCCATCGGACCCATCCCAACACTGCTCTGTGGGATGAAATCGCTAAAGCACAACCCACCAGCAACCCCGAAGACTTAAGACCTCTGCCCTATTGCTAAGGTCACCGACACTTCACCTCAGGTCATGAACTACACCTTCTTCCCCAACACCCCCCACCCTAGGCAACTGTCCCACAATCTGACAAGCTGTGTATGAGTTTGTGTCCTCTCTGAAATTGGTAATGTGTTTCTGATGGTGGCCTGGTCCTGGGAAACATTCACCATCTCTGTCTACTTCTCCCTGGTGTGTGACCTTAGGCAAGAACCGTCCCTGCTCTACATAGGTATGGTGGGATTTGGAGACCCTGTGGGTTAGAAAGCCTTTCCAGATCTTATCTCAGTTAAGGGAAGGTGACAGAAATGGGACCCTGCTTGTTATATGGATAAATCAGCCTGGCACATAGCCTAGGCACTCATAGAAAGATACTACAATAATAAGCCCTTAGTCAAGGTAAGGGGCTTTCTCAGGGAAGCTGAATGACCCAGGAGTAAAGGAATTGAGATACTGGTGGGTCATGAAGTGGAGAAGAACCTGAGGTTGAGAGGAGGGAACACAAAAGTTTCTGGTCCTAAAACCATCTCGTAGTTGGCCATGTAGACCATGCTAGCTGCAGAGAATGTCACCTATAGAACAATCCAGGGTGGTATCCCTGTCCTCAAAGGAAACTTAGGAAATGTCAGTCTTCCCTGATGCATTCTGTCAGTGTCTCCCACCAGGATCCCCGTGGGATAGACCTTGCCACACCCATTTGTCAATGAAGGTCTGAGGCTCAGACAATTTTAACTTGTCCCAAAGACCTTCCCTCCCTCATTGTCCCATACATAATCATAGCCATGGTGCCTCCCTTTGACCCACAGTATGGTGTGTGCATGTGACCAGAACCCAGGCTCTCATCATGTAACAGCAGAAAGATCCAGGACGTCATCAGTGGGATCTAGGCTTCCTGACTGGCATATGATGATCCAGGGTAGAAGATGGGAGACTAGAAGTGCCCAGATCATCCCAGCCTGCAGAAACAAGGGGCAGAGAAGAATCGGGCAACTGAAGGCACAGAGATGAATGGCCAAGCCCAAAGGTGCGCCGCTGAAGCTTCACCAGAGCTTGCTGCAGGGTAGGTAGAGAGTCAGTCTATGGCAGAACTGACTTCAGCACCATCTCTGAGGCCCAGACAGGGCACCTACTCCGCTGGTTACAGCAGCCTTAACTTGTGAGTCTAGTTCTGGTCTTTGACTTCATGTTGGAACTGAATGGTTTAAAAAGATTTGCTAAGAGGTTAGAGACGTGGAATCGTAGATAAGAGCTCTGTGCTGTTCCAGGGGACCCAGGTTCGATTCCCAGCTCCCACAGCAGCGACTCACAACTGTCTGTTAACTTCAGTCTGGTACCTGATGCCCTCTTCTGGCCTCTCTGGGTACTGCTTATGTGTGGTGCATAGACAGACACCCATGCATGCAAAACACCCACACATATAAAAAATAAATAACATTAAATATCATCACGAGCAGGAAGCATTTCGTGTTAGATCTGGCGCGTGATAACTAGTCAATAGAGGTCAATAGAGGATTCAGCTGTGAAGCCAGAGCCAGCCAACCCTTAGGGGACCTAGAGATAGGGGCAAGCTAGCAGGCCCAGGGACTGTGTCCATGCAGGGACTGTTTCCATGCAGGGTGATGAGGAAGCGCCTGTTGCAGAGGGCATGCTGGGAAGACTGCCATTCCAGAAGGCTCTGTCCTAATGCCCTGCTCCACTATTCCTCACAGGTTGGGGCTCTCTGTTTAGGAACATCCCATGGCCACACCTCCCAGGAAGATTCTGGGGAGAGGAGCTGAGAGACACCCATCTGCCCAGCAAGGAGGTGGGTCTGAGATCGCAGGCAAGTGCACCACCCCGTTCAAACAGTACACACTCGATGGGGAAGGTGCCAGCATGGTCCCAGTTGAGGGGAAGAACACACTTCCCCGAAGTTCTGCCAGCCAGCACCATGTTCCAACTTGTTGACCGGGTGATGGCATAATTACAGTTTCAATCACAGATTAATAATAAGTCGTTTTTCCAAACGAGGAGGCAGGTCTGCACTGGAAAGGGCCCCAAAGGGCCGTCGCCTCTGCTATCTGCGGCTGCTGGCCGCCGTTTGATGTTTGGTTTTTGTTTTTTTGCTTTTTTTTTTTTTTTTTTTTTTTGCAGAGCTGAAATCCCCCCCCCCCCCAAGGACGTTTACAGCAACCACCACCACCCAGATAATAACCTCTTTTCCTGCTCCACTGGCCTCAGATGATGATGGAGCTAGCTTCAGAGAAGGCAGCTGCCTGTGTGTACCTGTATGTGCATGTGTGTAAGAGTTACCCGTGTCTAGCAAGATATGGGTGAGCGTGCATATGTGCTAATGTCTGTGCGCTCGATGTGTTCTTGTGTGACATCAGCAGTACCAGGGAACCCCTCACAGAGAGATTACACTAGGTAAGCACAAGTTTCCACCGCCCCCACGGGGACTGTGCCAGACTGGGGAGGTCAGAGGCAGTTTGTGACTCCTCAAAGTGCTCCTGAAAATAGCCTTAGGGTATAGCAAAGACCTGGCTCTAAGGTAGGGCTGAGAACCTGCGGCCCTGTAATGGCTGTGCTCCCAATGGGCTAGCAGGAGGTTGATATTAATAACCATGCAAGAGTATTCTGAATTTTCATATCCTTTTCTGTTCTCCTTTATCTGTCATAGCTTGAGCCTCAAAATCTCTCTGAAGGATGGTAGGGCAGGCCTCATTACTCTCCCTGACCCCACAGGGAAATAGGGACCACAGGGAAGGAGACCTGCTCAAGAGATACAGTTCTGGATGACAGAAGTCACTGTGGTTAGACACGCCCTTCCCCCACCTCCACCCCAGGTGTTCCCAAATGCCACATCTGGTCTTGGGCCCTGCTTCAGCATCACAGACTTCTAACAACCCCACACACTCTCTATGGGGGCCTGGTCCCAAGGTCCTGGGACAGGCAGAGTTTAACAGCCCCAACTCCCCTTAAAGACAAGGGATTCCTGGGCTTTAGGGAGCTGCCATGTGACCGTATTGAGTGCCCAGATCTGCATCCCAGCATCACCGTGGACCAGCCACACCCATTTTGCCTGAACCCAGCTTCTCATAGGACCATAATTTGGTCTGCTCATTTCCCTCCACCAAGCTTGTTCAGTGATTTTTTTTTTTTTAAAAAAAACAACACCGTGAGTGTGGCCCCACCCAGCAAACCCCAGAGGAGGCTAGGAGCCAAGATGGAGGTAAGAAGGAAGGGTTCGTGGGTTTGGCTTCCTGCTAGGTCCTGCCTGACCCTGCCTGCCCCTACTGCCTGCTCTGCCCCAAGGGCTCCTGGTTACCCAGTGTCTGGAGGGGCAGGCCCATCCTCCTTCCCCCAACCCCCCCCCCCCCCCCCCCCCCCCCGGAGCTGAGAGGCCGCCATGCTGCTCACCCAGCTGAGCTGTCTGACTGCCATGCAGTTCAAAGTGATTGGAGGTAACATGTAATTATGTGCAGGTGGAGCATGTCTTGGAGGCGGGGTATGAGTCAGGGCCAGGGCCCTGTCTGAGCAGCCCCTCGGAGCCTCTGTCATGCGGTGGAGCAGGAGGGAGGAGCAGGAACCTTGGCTGGGCCCTGCTTGAAGGAACCCCACCAAGAGCCCCTTCCTGTGGAGGCCTGAGAAGGTCAGTTAGTATCTAAGCTGACATTGTCTTTTTTTTTTTTTTTTTTTTTTTTTTTTTTTTTTTTTTTTTTTTTGGTTTTTCGAGACAGGGTTTCTCGAGACAGGGTTTCTCTGTGTAGCTCTGGCTGTCCTGGAACTCACTCTGTAGACCAGGCTGGCCTCGAACTCAGAAATCCGCCTGCCTCTGCCTCCCAAGTGCTGGGATTAAAGGGGTGCACCACCACGGCCTGGCGACACTAAGTCTTTATAAACTGATCTAGAGCCATTCTCCACACCACCCCGTACCTCTTTAGGGCTCCTCCCTGACGGGGATCCCTAGCCAATGTAATTCTCCCTCTTCTATCTAGCCAGGGTTGGGAGTTTTTAAGCCACCATTCAGCCTGTCTCTGATGTCCTCCAGTGCACAGCAAGCCCTTGTGAGTGTTTTGCAAATGAAGAAATGTGTGAGTTGGGCACACAGATGCCAGGCTGGTGAGCCCTTTCTTCAGATCCCTTGAGATATAATTTAAACTGAAGGGCTTCCTGCTGAGTGAAGACAGAGCTTTTGTCAGCCAGAGCTGGGGCTGGGCCTCCTCCTTCCCATGTCTTGAGGCATTCTAATGTACCCCAGTACACTCACTGGGGGTTCAAAAGCACGCTTGCTCAGGTTAGCAGATCTGATGATGGGGAAGAGTAGGTTAGGACAATGAACGAATCTTATTTTCTGTCTCTCCTTTTGTCGTGATGGGGATCAAATCTAGAACATGCTAGATATGAGCTCTACCGTTGAACCCACTCCTCTGACGGCATTTAACTTATTTTGTTTTTAATTAATGTGTACATAATGGGAGTGATATACATGACCATGGCCCTTGGAAACTAGAGATATCAGATTCCCCCTAGATCTGAATGCTGGGAACCCAGCTCAGATCCTCTGAAAGAGCACTCTATGCTCTTAATAACTAAGCCATTGATAACATTTTTTCAGAATAGATGTTCTTAGTCCGACAGTGGTGGCACACACCTTTAGTCCCAGGACTCAGGAAGCAGAGACAGGCAGATTTCTTAGTTCAAGGCCAACCTGATCTACAGAGAGAGTTCCTGGACAGCCAGGGCTACACAGAAAAACAAACCTTGTCTCAAAAAATAAACAACAAACAAACACAGGCTGTGGGTTAAATTCACGCCTTTAATCCCAGCACTCAAGAGGAAGAGGCAGGGGCATCTCTGAGTCTGAGGCCAGTCTGGTCTACAGAACAAGTTCCAGGACTATACAGAGAAACTCTGTCTTAAAAATAAATAAATAAATAAATAAATAAACAAGCCAAACAACCAAACCAGAAAAATAAATTAATAATAATAAAAAAAAAGATGGGGTCTGTCCTCTTTCCCACAGATCCAACACTCTAGTCCTCAAGAATGTGAAGCCCGTTGTCCTGTCTTTGCTTCTGACCCTCTGGTAATAGTAGCTAAGTTGTTCCCTCTGAGCAGGTGCCATTCTAGGCAAACTGAATACATCGACTCATCCAAGCCGATGCTTGCCAATCAGGAACCACTTATTGGGAACATCTGGAGACGTTTTGGGTCGTCACAACTGGAGGTAGAGAGTTGTCACTAGGGTTTAATGAGTGGAAGCGAGGGTGCTGATGAGCCGTCAAAAACAGAACAGCCTTCACTGGAAAAGGTCATCCAACTACAGACTCCCAGCTGCCTCTAAGTACTGGCCATCAGCCCATCCTTCACTGGGAAAGTCAAGGCCCAAAGGAATCGAATCATTCTTCTGACATCACACAGTTGATTGGCAGACAGGTTTTTACCCCATCAGTCTTGGCTCTGCCCACCAAATTATTCTCCATCACTTTTTGAGATAGTCTCATTTCAGCCCTGTAGCCAGACTCCTTGAGAGCAGCTGTTCTGTCCACCCATGGCACTAAAGACTCCTCCAAGACACTAAGGAGTGTGTCCTACCAGGCAGGATTAGCCGCAGTCACTGTTTTGATACCTAGGGGTACACTGACCTCCCTTCTCAGAACTTGTCTGCAGCCCTAAGCAGAATGTCTATGCATCATAATACAGGGACCTGTATGGAGGACCAAAAGGAGCCACAGTTCCTCCAGCATCCCCATCCCTCCTGCATCCCAGAAGGCTCACACTGAGTGCATCCTGGCCTAGGCCGTCCCTCTGAGACTTGGCCTGTGACATGGGGACAGTAGGTTCAGAGAATCCGATACTGGAGAATGTGGACAACAGCTTTAGGGTCTCCAGGTTGCTCCCAGGTGCCACAGGATCTGAGCTGAAGAAGAACCTACCGTTGAGATGAGGAACTGGACTTCCAGGCATGGGGGGAGGGTGCAGTGTCCAAAGAAGCTCTGGAGAAGGGAGAGAGACACACAGACTGGCACTGATTGTCTGGAGCCCTGGGCCCCGGATTGGCCAGACCATCAGCCACTGTCCTGCTTGCAAAACAGTTTGTTAGGGTGAGAGGCCCAGGCCAAAGCAGTAACAGGAAAGCGATAGTTGGTACAGTGAGAAAGTGAGCCAAACTTAGGGCCCATAGACAATACGCACATGTGGTGCACATGGAGTCTCATGTTCCCCACCTTCAAATGGACAGGGTCTTACACAGTGCCGGTCCCAAAAGGTCCTGCTGCCCCACTTGTCTTCTAGAGGATCATGGTAGAGGAGTGAGGGGACACTGGGATGGAGCCTCCAGGTGGTGAAGGAAGTCCTGCAAGGTCCTCCCTGCAGGACTCTTTAGCAGGGAGGACAGAGCCCACCTTCTCCCTTGGCCCTTCAGCTAGCCCTCAGGCCTCCTGGGAGCAGCTTCCTCCCCCTCCCTGGAGTGGCAGAGCTTGCTTTGGCTGTGGCCTCTGGCACAACCAGAATGGGCAGGTGTATTTCCCATGTAAATAGTCAGCTCCTTCAGCCAACTCTGCAGTCCTCGTTCTAGCTCTGAAGGGCTGGTTCTTCTGACTCTGCAGGACACCCTCCTCTGTCGTGTTTCAAGGAAGGGGAAGAGTCAAGAAAAGCCAAAGGCCAAGTCCACTTGCCTCCTTTCCATACATGATCTCTCTAAACCTCAAAGCTTGCCCACTGCTCTCTGCCCTCGCAACACTGAACACTGTACGCACTTGTTCAAAACTTAATGGGCAAACCCAAAAGTAGAAAATACTTAAAAAAAAAAAAAAACAATGATGACAGCATCAGAAAGAACAAACTACTTCAAAATTTCACAAGAGAAGTTATGCTCTGAAAACTAGAAAACATTTGGTGAAGGAAAAACTAAAGAATTGGAAAACCATCTGAATGGTCACTCAGGAGTCAGAGACGAGCAGATCTCTGTGAGCTTGAAGCCAGCCTGGTGGTCTGCCTAGTGAGTTCATCCAAAGGTTGACACCCCAAACTGACCTACCAATTCAGTGGGTTTACTGTCAAAATACCAGCTGATTTATGTATGGAGAAGGCAGCAAGACGATTAGAAAACTCTTGGAAGAAGCATAAGGACTGGAGAAATGACTCAGCAGCTGAGAGCACTCAGTACTCTTGCAGAAAACCTGGCTTCGAGTCCCAACACCCGCATGGTGGCTCACAGTTGTTTGTGTAACTCCAGCACCAGGGGATACAAAGTGGCTAGGGCCACCATAGGCAGTTGGTGCACTTACATAAGTGTAGACCAAACACATACGTGAACTAAAAATAAACAAATAAATTAAAAAAAAAAACAACAACAATGCTCATAGCAAAAGAACAAGAGAAACAACACAACCAGAAATAGACAAGGAAGACTGAACAGATGGCTCAGAGCGGAAATATTTGTCATCCTTGCAAAACACCAGGGTTCAGTTCCCAGCACCACACAGTGACTCACAACACTGCAGCTTCAGTTCAGGGGATCCAAAGCCCTTTTCTGGACTCCATAGACAATACGCACATGTGGTACACATACATGCATGCATGTAAAATACTCATACACATAAAATCAAATAATTTAAATTTTTCTCTTGAAAGAGAGAAAGAGAGAGAGAAAGGGAAAGAAGGAAAGAAAGAAGAAAACAAAGAAAGAAAGAGTCAGGCAACTGTGCTTCATGCCTTTAATCCCAACACTCGGGAGGAGAGGCACAGGTGGTATATCTCTATGAGTTCGAGGCCAGCCTGGTCTGCATAGTGAGTTCTAGGACAGCCAAAGCCACACACACAAAAAAAAACCCTGTCAGAGAGAGAGAGAGAGAGAGAGAGAGAGAGAGAGAGAGAGAGAGAGAGAGAGAGAGAGAACCACACCAAGAATCACCCACTAACATGGCTTTACTGCAACCATGACGAATAAGCCAGACAAGGAAGCCCATGCCTGTAATGCTAGCACTCTGGAGGCCAAGGAGGAGTGTGAGGCCAGCCTGAGCTTCCCAGGGAGCTTACTAGCGCGATGAGTTCCAGGCCAGTGTGATGGGAAGCCTGGGTGGGGGCTGGCATGGGGGTGGGGGGAGAGATTGAGAGAGGAAGATGGCCAATAGCTAATGCACACAAGATTGTTTGAGGGGTGACAAAGTCAGAGCGGCGACGGCTGCTCATGAAACACCATTGAGTATACTCAAGGCCTTTGCACTGTGTGCTTCAAGTGGGCAGTGTATGCCACGTGAATGCCATCTCAATAAAGCCCATGAGAAAATCACACTGCTTCACTACGGAATAGAAATCTGTGTCAATATTAAAGCTCTGGCTTGCTCATTATAAGAAGGTAGTAGACAGTCCTATGAGTAGACATCACTATGCCCTCGCTTTATAGACGCAGACACTCAAGCGCAAAGATTTAATTACCTGCTTGGAGTTACACAGCAGAGTCCAGTGTTTTCCCTGGCAGCTTGATGTCTTCCTTTGGAGCACTTATATTTTTTATAATTTTTGTTCCCCAAGATGAAGAACTCCCTTGGGGGCAAGTGCCAGTCTCCTCCCTACGATTTCTTTTAAACAAACGCTCAGCTTTCTATAAGCCAGGTTGTGTATAAGAGTCAGGTAAGACTTGGCTTACAGGTACGTGTAGTTTTGATGGACAGATGGCTAGGTGGGGAAGCACATGAGTGTGGGAGGGGTATGGATAAACAGATGAATGGCTAGAGGTGAGGTTAGGTAGATGAGAGTGAGCTAGTGTCTAGATAGTACCAGGTGAGCGGTGAGTGGGATGGATAGATCGATGGCTGGGTGGGTGGTGGATGCATACTCAGATGGGTGTGTATGGGTAGATGGGTTGGTCCATGAGTAGGTAGGTGTGTTGATGGGTGGATAGGTGGGTGGATGGGTGCACAGATAGGTATGTGAATGAGTGTGGGGGAACAGGTAGACAGATGTATGGATACGGTGATATCTGGGGTGGGTGGTAGATGGGAGAGTAGATATTTACATGTGTGGCTAGGTGTCTGGGTATGTGGGTGTGTGGGTATGCAGGTGTGTGGGCTACAGGTATGTGGGCATACAGGTGTGTGGAGATGCAGGTGTATGGGGCTGCAGGTGTGTGGGTATGCAGATGTGTGAGTATGCAGGTGTGTGGGCATACAGGTGTGTGGGCATGCAGGTGTGTGGGCATACAAGTGTGTGGGCATGCAGATGTGTGGGCTACAGGTGTGTGGGCATGCAGGTGTGTGGGCATACAGGTGTATGGGGATGCAGGTGTGTGGGTATGCAGATGTCTGGGCTTATAGGTGTGTGGGCATACAGGTATGTGAGCATACAGGAGTGTGGGGATGCAGGTGTGTGGGCTACAGGTGTGTGGACATACCAGTGTGTTGGGATGCATGCTTGTGGGAATGCAGGTGTGTAAGTATGCAGGTGTGTGGGGTCGAGGATGTAAGTGTGTGGGGCTGCAGCTGTGTGTGCATACAGGTATGTGGGCATACAGGTGTGTGGGGATGCAGGTGTATGGGCATGCAGCTGTGTGGGCATACAAGTATGTGGGCATACAGGTGTGCGGGAATGCAGCTGTGTGGGCATACAGGTGTGTGGAGGTGCAGGTGTGTGGGGATGCAGCTGTGTGGGCATACAGGTGTGTGGGGATGCAGGTGTGTGGGGATGCAGCTGTGTGGGCATACAGGTGTGTGGGGATGCAGGTGTGTGGGCATACAGGTATGTGGGCATACAGGTGTGTGGGGTTGCAGGTGTGTGGGGATGCAGGTGTGTGGGGATGCAGCTGTGTGGGCATACAGGTATGTGAGGATGCAGGTGTGTGGGGATGCAGTTGTGTGGGCATACAGGTGTGTGGGGATGCAGCTGTGTGGGCATACAGGTATGTGAGGATGCAGGTGTGTGGGCATACAGGTGTGTGAGGATGCAGGTGTGTGGGCATACAGGTGTGTGGGGATGCAGCTGTGTGGGGATGCAACTGTGTGGGTATACAGGTGTGTGGAGATGCAGCTGTGTGGGCATACAGGTGTGTGGGGATGCAGCTGTGTGGGCATACAGGTGTGTGGGGATGCAGCTTGTGGGCATACAGGTGTGTGGGGATGCAGCTGTGTGGGCATACAGGTGTGTGGGGATGCAGGTATGTGGGCATACAGGTATGTGAGGATGCAGGTGTGTGGGGATGCAGCTGTGTGGGCATACAGGTGTGTGGGGATGCAAGTGTGTGGGGATGCAGGTGTGTCAGTGGTATGTGGGGAGGTGTGTGAATATGGAGGTGTATGGGGGATGGATAGAGTATATGGATTTGTGGGTGGCGCTCGATTTGTGGATAGATGACTATGTATCTAAGTGTATAGATAGATGGGTAGGTGGATGGATGGGTAGGTAGGTGTGTGGACGAATATGTGGGTATGTAGACGGATAGGCGTGTGTGCAGCAGTAGGTGTGTATTTGGGCAGCTCTGTGGGTGCTGTGGACAGATAGGTAGGTGGATGTATGTGTAGATGGGTCAAGAGTGGGGTTAAAGACAGACTTGGAATGGGCATGTGCAAAGCCACTGTGTTCCCTTCATCCCACTCTCTTCCATGTCCTGTTTTCAAATCCATCATCTCAGCTCCTGTGATGGTGCCCACTACGTGGCTCTTCCTCTGTGCAACCACCAGAGCTTCCATCCTTCCAGAAGTCCCACAAATCAGCTATTGCATAGTAGCAACAAGCATCCCTTGCTAAAGCCAGTCATTCGGAAAGATGCTCTTGAACCAGATCCAGAGCTGGGGAAGAGCAGACCTCTCTCTGCCTCAGCATTAGCGCCAGTCGGCGGTGGCAGCCACAGAGTGAAGCTACTGCTATGGCGGCTTAAGGAGAAATCACAGCCTTCCCTTGGCAGAGAGAGAGGGCTGCTGAAGCATCACTAGGAACACGAGTGCAAAGTCCCAACAGGGCCGGTTCCCGGGACACCATCAGGCCCAACTGGAGAAGGCTGGGCCAGAGCTTGAGCTGGGCCAGGCTGGGTTGAGCCGCAGGAGGACCAAGCGAGCTGAATGTAATACGGGCACCTCCCTCTCCTCCCAAGCCCAGGCCAACCAGCCCCCAGGCAGGCTGGAGGCTTGTTTTCCTTGGCTTGGGGCCAGGGCCGCCCCGCCAATGAGTAATGCGTGAGGACCGCTGGCTCCAGTTCAAGGGAAACGGACTGGAGACGGGGCCTCCTTGGCCTTCACGGGGCTCAGTTGAGGGGGGCTTTCCAGAAGGTGACTGCCAGCTGCCTCAGGGCCCTGCCTTCTGCTCGCCTTCCTCATCCCCTGGTCCTGGGTCTTTCTCACTCCCCCTTTTTTAGCCTGTTCCTCAAAGACCAAGGAAAGATTAACTGAGTTTTCAGAGGATGAGACAGAGAGAAATAAAAACCGGGCATGGTCCAGGCCCCAAGGAGAAACATGGTACAGGGACCTCAATCCTCACCTCAGACCCCCTGATACAGTCAGCCACTCCCTCCGCCCACCAACCATGCTTTCTTCACATGTTACTTGTGAAGATCGAGAGACAGGCTGTCAGGGAGACAAAGCTATCAGAAGGTGTTGGGGGTGGCGTGGGGCGGGGCCCTGGGGCTACTCCAATAGGAAGCTTGAGTACAGGAAAAGACCTATCAGCTTCCTGCACACATTGAAGTATCTTGGGGAAGGACACTGAGCCTTGGGGACCAGGACTTACTCAAGCTCATAAGGGGAATAAGGAAAGGAAGAAATCGGGCTTCCTGGTCCGGCTGCTCTCAGCAGTGTTTGGAAGCAGCAGAGTCCTCATGAATGGGGCTTTTGCCTAGGATGGCTTTAGTCCAGGCTGGGTCCTCCTGAAATAGTCCCAGAGGCAGAAATAACTGTACCAATCTGTCGGTGCAGAGTGGCCTGTGTAGGAGGATGTCATGGTTACAACACCATGGTGAGGCACAGACAATCCCACCCACCCCACCCCACCCCCACCCTCCTGTCCCAAGGGGAATACCTTTTTAACCAACCTTGTGCAGTACCCCAGTCCACCCCTAACTCTCGCCCTGGTCAGTCTTCCTGGTTGTAAAATGACATTATTATGGCTGAGTTAAGCACAGAAGGAAAAGTCACAAGGGACCCTAGGGAGTCACAGAAGCGAGTTACAAAGTTTCTCCACAGCAAGGATGACTGTCAAGTCATACCTCATGCTGACCTCTAAAGAACTATACTGACCTGTCACAGAACCCCAGGCAGCTCTTCTCTACCCACGGACATCAGCAGTGGGCACTAAGCTGATTCTGCTGTCATTCTGTGGTCCCTGCTGTCCCCCTTGAAGCAGTGTGTGGCTATTGCCCACAGCTGGAATGACTCTGCAGGATTGTGTTTCTGTTGCCAGATCTTGACTCTAAAATGTCAGGGGCATCTGATGGGCCACTTGCTGGCCCCTGGGAAGCTGGGAAAGCAGGAATCTGATCTCTGCCCTTTCCAAAAAACCCAGCAAGGGAAAGTTTCCCAGGCAGAGCCCAGGCGACTGTGATCAGATTAACAAAAATGCATGTCCTGTTGACTGCATCCTGGCCCGCCTCGAAACACTCGCTGCTTCTATTTTGTCACCCAGACTAGAGTGAACAAATACATGACGCATGCCATGTGTCCTTGCATTAAGCATGGAATCTACCCCAGGGCGTGGGTTAGGCAGTGGTCCTTAACAGGGTTCCTCTCCATAAGCAGTAGGAAGGCAAAGGGCTGAGGTGAGGTGACAAGAGGCTGGGCTAGCTAGGGCAGCACCTGGTCAGCCTCTGCTACCTAATTCCTCTCTCTGCTCTTCCATGGCAGATGAGAGTGTTGGTTAAAACAAAGTCATTTGTGCAAGCCAATGAAAGAAGAGATGGATTTCATGAACCAGTGGAACATTGGGGAAGGGGGGCTAGGTGTTCAGTGTGTAGCTATGGACATGTAAGGCAGGGACAAAGTCACTCAGTTTACTGACAGAGAATAGCTCAGTGGTAGAGCGGGCACTTTAAAAAAAACCTCACACTCTGGGGCTAGAGAGAGAGCTAAGCCATTAAGAACACCGGTTGTTCTTCCAAAGAACGCAGACTCTATTCCCAGCAGCCGTTTGGTGGCTCACAAGCATCTAGTACTCCAGTTCCGGGGAGTCTGACCTCCTCTTCGGACCTCCGTGAGCACTGCATGCATGTAGTACATGGATATACACGAAGGAAAACCATCCAGCCACATACAGTCAATGGCAAGAATTTAAATCACACTCTAGTGTCACGTTATAACAAATATTCCCTCAACAAGTTTGTGAGCACCAAGCTTGTGGAGGGAATGTAAGAAGGACTGGAGAAAGGAATGAGGTGAACTCCTAAGTGGTGGCTGGGACCGGAGGTAAGATTTTGTCTGTTTCGAGGTTAAACTATTTCTCCTTTTCTTTTGGGAACTTGCCTTTGTGTTCTGGGGATTGGATCCAGAGCCCTGTATGAGCTCTCTCACTACATCCCCTGCCTCTATCTGATTTTTAAATAGTGAATTAAAATCAAATAAATGATAAACAAATGACCATTTTGAGCATCTTCCAAATAATGAATGAAACAGACTGTAAGTTTGGTTGCACACCCAGTTATTCATCGACTGAGACACTGCAGGGGCCACCACATCTTCTTTGTGTACCAGGATCCCACAGTCCTCAAAAGAGCAAATGGCAATCAGAATTCAGTGTATCTATGTGTGTGTGTCTATGAGTGTGTCTGTGTGTGAGTGTGTCTATGTGAGTGTGTGTCTGTGTGTGAGTGTGTCTCTCTGTGTGTGTCTGTGTGTGAATGTGTCTGTGTGTTTGTGATTGTGTCTGTGTGTTTATGAGTATGAGTGTGTCTATGTGAGTGTGTGTGTGTGTGTCTATTGTAAGGGTGAAGGCTTCCTGTGTGCATGTGGTGCTCCTACAGGTACATGACTACCAGCTGGAATGCCTTGTGTTTAAAGGGGCAAGGAAGTGATACAAAGAAACAGATTTTAACACACGTAAGCACTCGCCACTTTTTAGCTGCTAGCAGCTGTCATTGACAATGTGTCTTTCCTTGTATGTAACACTTGGGACTTGGAAGCTGCCGTCTACAGAGCTGTGCACCCACAGGGATGTCTGTCAGTGCCCTCCAAAGTCATGTGAACAGTCAGCACCGCTGTGTCTCTTCTTCTTCCTTGTCTTCTTCCTTCCCCACCCAGATGCACACTGTCCGCCTCGATAGCAAGGCTCCTTACCCTACCCTAGAAAGTCTGGGTCAGTGCCCTCTCACTCCCCTCAGAGGCTGGTCCCCAGGGCCCACAGAGTATCAAACCAAAAGTGTCAGTGTTGTTCTGTCCCTGTGCCACCTTGTAAATGAAGGGTGCAGCTGGCAAGGTTGGGGAAGAGAAGAGAAGCCTCGAGCTTAGGAAAATGGGATTGACTTTTTTTTTGGAGGAGATTGAATAACTCCACTGTCTTCAATTTTTTCCCCCATTTTCGTGTGTGTGTGTGTGTGTGTGTGTGTGTGTGTGTGTGTGTGTTTGTTTGCATGTTTACATGTGTGGAGGCACATGAATGTGGGTGTATGTGGAGGCCTGAAGTGGATGTCAGAATCATTGTCTAATCACGTTTCCACCTTATTCATTGAGACAGGGTCTCTCAATCAAACTCAGAGTGGTTAGTCCTGAATAGCCAGTTTGCTCAGGCGATCCCCAGGTCCTACCTTCTGAGGGCTAGAGTTATAAGCAGGCAGCCATATCCAGCCGACATTTCTGTGGCTCCAAGGATCCAAGCTCTGGTCCTTATGCTTGCACATTGCAAAGGTTTTAATCCCTAAGCGGGCTCCCTAGCCCTCTCTGCTGCTGTTGTGTAAAGAACAGACTAACTGAATTATTACATGTGTGTAGAAATGTACACAAATCATTTTTACAAACTGCACCATATGTGACCAACCCCGAAGCTCCCCCACTTGCCCCCTTCCTGCCGCCTAACAGCAGAAATTAGTTTCACCTGGTTTTGAACTTCACATAAATGAGACCATCCCATGGGAGGGGGTTGTTTTTGTTTTTTGTTTCTTGTTTTCTCCTTTACTGCTCAGGATGTAACTCAGGAAACCTAGGGCATTGAGCACACTAGGCAAGCCTTCCACGGCGGACTGGCATCCCCAGCCTGGTGTGTGGTATCTTTAACAGGGCATCAAGATTGTCAGAATCACCCTGGTTATTATCATTGAGTTTCCCTCCTTCTCCAAGTCTGATGCCTTCTCCACATCACCCATTGGGTAAGCACTGTGGTCACGGGTTCCTCATTCCTGTTACTTCTTGGTGAGCATCATATGTAATACAACTGTTGTACTTTTGATGGGCATTTTAAGTCACTCTGAGGTTAGGACTCCTTGGAACGGCGTTGCTATGAAGATACTTCTACATGCCTTTTGAAAAATATGGAAATACATTTCAGATGCCAGTGTTATTTTAGCTTTGGCAGAGCCTGCCTGCCAAATGTTTTCCAAAAGCGGTTAAGCTAGGTCTGTGCCCACCGCCATTACGAGAGAGTGCCCGGTTCACAGTGTCACTCCTAGTCAATACTAAGTGGCACTATCTTTTAAGTGAGCACTGGCATCTTATATCTCAGCTCCAGCACTAGACAGCTAGGAAAATGAATGACCTACAAAAAAAATGACCAGGATGTGTCATTAGGGGACAATCAACTCCACTTTGCAGGCCAAAACAACTCCACTTGTAAAAATCTTGTCTTTACAGATTCATGAGCATGGGTGGAATTCAGAAAGGCAGGACTCCAAGGTCTCCAGTCCAGCCCCCTCTGGAGAGCAGTGACAGAGAGATGGCTTAAGTTGGGAGCCTCTGGGTCACTTTGACTTTTTGTTTTCATTTTATGCCTTTTGGGTATTGTTATTGAAGACAGAGTCTTGTTCTATAGTCCTGGCTGTCTTGGACTCTAGCTTCTCCTGAATACAGGCGATCAGAGACATACGAGAACACACCTGGCTTGTTCTTCACTATTTTCAATGAAAAGAAAAAGCCTAAGCAAACTAAAATCCTCCATTTCCCTCACATGCCCTCCCATCACCTAAGGCCAGTAGCCCGCCCAGTCCTTGTTATATCCCAGCATTCATCCCTGCTCTGGAATTACCCTGGGCAGGGCCTCTGGGACAAGTCTCCTGGGCACTGTAATTTCCCTGGCTGCAGTGTGTCATTAGACTTGGTGCTGATGCCGTGACGCCTGTGTGAAGCAAAGATTACAGCCCCTGCTGGGACGAGACAGGACAGTCTAGCCGTGGAGCAGCCCTTGCTACAGCACTCTTTCCCTCCTGTGGCTCCTCCCCTCCTGTGGCTCCTCCCCTCCTGTGGCTCCTCCCCTCCTGTGGTCACTGGCAGCCTCCTATTGGGGCTGAAGACCCACAACAAGGCTTGGGATGCTGTAGATGTCCACTCTCTTTCTGTGGGTCACTCATGAGCCTCCACATCCTCATCCGTAAAATGGGCCGTGGCAGCATTCCCTTCAAGACTACATAACACGACTTGCAGAATCTCTCTCACACACGGTGCTCACTAAACACAAGCTGGGTTTGTTTTGTTTTTTATTACTGCTGTCTGTGGGTCCATGATGTGGAGGACAGAGGATAGTTTTCTAGAACTGATTCTCTTGTTCTATCTTTGCATGGGTTCTAGGATCAAATTCGGAGCATCAGGTTTGCTTGGTATCCTAGGTAGGATTGCTACGGTGAAACACCATGACCAAAGCAACTTGGGGAGCAAAGTACTTGTTCGCCTTACACGTCCATATCATGGTTTATTATTGAAGGAAGTCAGGCTGGAACCTGAAGGCAGAAGCTGATGCAGAGGCCATGGAGAGGTGCTGCTCACTGGCTTGTCTTCATGGCGTCCTCAGCCTGCTTTCTTAGAGAACCCAGGACCACCAGCCCACGGATGGCCCCCTCCCCCATCATCCGCTAATTAAGAAAATGTCCTATAGGTCTGCCTCCAGCTTGATCTTATGGGGGCGTTATTTTAATTGAGGCTCCCTCCTCTCAAATAACTAAAGCTGACGTCAAGGTAGCATAAAACTATTCAGCACAATTGATACCCCGTCGACCCGACGCACCAACACATCAATGTAAAGCCACAGCTTTTCCTTTCTTGTTCACCCCCCCAAGATCACACATTAATGTAAACATCGCAGCATAAAACATTTTGCAGACTTACTGTAAAAGTCCCATGGTCTTACAAATTCAAACACTTCACGTGGCAAGCATTCGACCCGCTGAGCCAGCCATCTTGCCAGCCCCTAGGCTCTTCTTATTGTGACTGTTCCGCTGTTTGTGGTTGTTATTACCACCCCAAAAGGGAGAACTTCTCATTCACTCTTCGGGGAAAAAAAAAAATATAACAACCTCTTTGTTTTTATGAGATATCTGAAAGTAAGTAGATGCACACTGATCTTGGGAAATTTGGTAGAAATATACATGAATATACATGAACTCCCCATCCCCCCACCACCAGAAAATCAGTCACTGAACATAGATTCATCCAAGCAGTACCTGCAGTGTCTACTATGTTGCTGGGTATCATTCTGGATCCCAGGGAGCTAAGCTGTACAGTCATAGAGCCACAGGAGTGCAACAGCGACCAAACCAACACAAGCGAGAGACAACCGAACACATTTGATGTTGATACTGTGAAGAAAAATCTAGCAGGGTAAAACAGGAGAGGGGCTGGGACACCTGGTGACGAGAGTTCAATCACTGTGCTCAGTAGGGCCAGTGCTCTGCTCATACTGGAAACCAAAGTGTCCACAGAAGAAGAGAAACTGGCAGATCTGAGGCCACCATTTACTGTAACTCTCAGAAACGAGGAAGCGTCCTCTGTGTGTCTGGTATCCCTTCCGCCAAAGTGTCTGTGAAAATGTCAGCCCCAGGTTTATCTTCAGTTTCTGGTGTTCATGAAAGAATGTCGAAGCTGGAGTCTGTGCTCAGCTCTCAAATACCCAGAATGGCTGGTATGGCCTCACTGGAAAGAGGCTCCTGGCTGAGTCTTTGTGGGTCTGACAGCCACTATATAGATCCCAAAGTGGGCCCAGCCTGTCCCCACAGAGGCAGAGGCCGTTTGCACTCCCCTAGCCTTCCCCACTCCTCCCCATCACTAAATCATCCCTGAATTAATCAAAGAGCATGCACTGGTCCGAACTCTCCAGAAGCCTCCTCCAGCGGCCACTTTGTGTTCAGTAGATTAATTGCAGCTGGGGGAGGGGAAGGAATCCATTTTTAGAAAATCATTACTTTCAGAAAGAGAGGGGGGCACTTCTGGCTGAGGGAAAAGTGCTGAGTTGGCAGCTCGAGCCTGCTGCTCCAGCGCCAGGAGCCAGGACTGTACTGTGCCTGCTGTTCCCTGAACAGCCTGCGTCCACACTGCCTGAAGGCAGGCCACCCTGGATTTCAGGCCATGGCTTCTTTCGGCCTTGCTTCCTGCCTGACTTATGCACAACAGTCTGATGGCATCCTAAACAGAAGGGCTCACTCCAATGTTGACCATCCCCCCACAATCCACTTCCTATATTCTCTCAGACCCCTTGCTGTGCATACCACCCTGAGGACACTGTCAGCCCTGACTAGACAATGTCTAGACGTGTCTAGAGAATGATGAAGGCTGGGGATCCCTAATCTCCACTCCCTCAAACTGATCATTTAATTGATTTTAGTGAATGAAATCATTGCATCTGTAGGTCAAAATTAGCAATCCCACATGGCTCAGCCAGCTCTTTGGATGTATTTTCTCAATAATCTCTATTCTGGCCCCACAGGGCAGGTAGAATGCCTATTTATGTTTCATAAATGGAGGGCCAAAAGTGTTGGGTGACTCACCCAAGTGAGCGCTCCAACACAACTGTGCCCGATTCCCAAGCCCATAACTGAGCCATCTATTCTTTGCCATCCTAGGCATCCTACTTGCTGTCAACACACCTGGAATGGCAGTGGGCTTGAGGCCACTTTTTTTTTTTTTTTGAGAAGTCACAGAACAACAAAGAGATTCCTGTCACCCTGGGCTGTGTGAACTGGGTGTGCATGAGCCTCAGCCACAAGATTTGTAGGGTAGTGTGTCTGGGGCAAGTCATTTACCTTCTGAAGAATAGACTCAGGAATATCCGCCAGCATCCTCTGCGGTATAGTATGATCTTGGGAAGAGTCCTTGGTGTAAACAAACATTGCCAATACTGGGAACTGGGCTTAGAGGAAACATGGCTTCTGTCCTCTCAAACCAGAATTTACTTAAGAAAAGAGAGGCACCTGCCATGCTCACCTTAATCCTGCCCTACCCAGAAATTAGCTAAGTGATAAAAATCAGACCTAAACCTTCCTGCGGAGAAACCTCAAGAAATTGCCTGACCAGCAACGGGGGTGATGGCGTATACCCACAAGGGAGGTCAATCATGGAGACCATATGGGCAATCCTCAAGAGAAACATCGGGACACTAGGAAGGTCAGAACCCAACCAAGTGTTATTTTCAGGCTGTATTAAAGCTAACACAACTCTACCCTCCCCCCACAACCAGCCCCCTCCCTCTTCAGAGTCAGCCGGTACCGTCTAGGGAGACTGGAATAGACTTCTCTGGTACGGCCCTAGGCACAGACGGTGAATGGTGTCTTCTGCAGCCAAGTATCAGCTTCCACCTAAAGCCAGACTTCTAAGTGTTCTGACAGCCACCCCACCAGAACTCACACTCCATACCCAAATCCAGAGGCTCTGCTTCCACAGCAGGGCCAAAGAAGTGAATTATGGGACACACAAGATTATAGCTCAGCGGTCCTACTTGCCAGTTGACTTCCTTGGCCTCCCAATGTCTCCATTCTTGCACAGGGTCTTGAGAAAGATTTCCCTACATAGTTAACATCACATGGGGAACTCGGTGAAGCCTTCAGTATGAAAGGGCTGGAGAGATGGCCCATCAGTTTAGAGTGCTTGTTGTTCTTGAGGTTCTGGGTTGGATTCTCAGCTCCCACCCCCGTGGCAGCTGTCTGGAACTCCAGTTCCAGGGGCTCTGACATCCTCTTCTGACTTTCTTGGGTACCAGGCACACAGGTAGTATGTGTATAATGAACATAAATCTAAAATGTGGATGAAAAGTCTCAGCTCAGCTTATGCAGGCAGAGTACATAAGAGGGACTTCACATAGAGCCCCAGGATAAGCTGCACCACAGGACTGGTGAACTTGTCAGTCATGAACATCCCAGTAGAAAAACAAAGAACAAAGCCAGGACTCCGTCATCACTGGAGGGATAAGCCTCAACCTTCTGAGCACTCTGGGACACTTAACCTCCATTTCCCGGGGCTACCCCCCACACACACACACAATGAATTGGGACTGTGTGGAAGGAGCAAGACTCAATGGACCCTGTTTCTTGAGGATGTTTCTGCTCTTCTGTCCCTGATCCAATATTCTTCTCCGTCTCCCAGGGACACTTTTCTAACCCAATCAGCCAAAGGGCTGCCTAGTCACTTCCCAATATACAATTAGAAAACCTGGGTCACACCTAACAAAAGGGTATCTGGGTGTGGGTGTGTGTGGGGGGGTCCACTCCAGATCTAGGAACTAACCCAAAGCCTTTATTTCCTGGCCCATTGACCTTTGTCTCCACTGATAAGCCTCCCAGCCTCCCTCCAAGCAAAGAAAAAAGCATCTGAACAACAACGGATACAGTATACATTTTAAAAATTGTTTAATGGAACATAAACTCCTTTAGAAAAACATTCAGCTAGGTGATAACACCCATAGAAAAAAACACCAATCTTGTGTTTATCTTTTTTTTAATTTGGCATGTTATTTGCATTTATATTAAAGCAAAGTGCATCTTTTCTTTATTCTTCTTGTTTATACACATTGCACAATACATAAATAATGATGCTTATAAAACGTCTTTATATTTACAAGTAATAATATATTTATATATAACATAAAATACATTTTTCTTTAATAAATCTCAGCTTTTTTTTTAAGGAGTCCTTTCTTCTTTCAAAGCACTACAATGCTAAATTTCCAATGAGAATGCTTCTCTTGTTCATTTAAACCTTTGTAGTTAGAAAAATAGCTTATGTTAAAGTCTAAACATGCTCATTGAGCTAAGAACAGTGTCAAAGTATCATACGAGTGTATGAGCTGAGAGGACTGGCAGCCAGCCTGGGATGGTACCTTTGTTACGTCAGGGCTACACCCTTCTCAGCGGGAAGGGGGGTGCACTGAGCAGGTCCCTCCCTGATGCCCCTCGCTGGTCTACAGAGCTCAGCACGCAGGCTGGGGATGTGGGGTACTGAGCTGACTTTCCACATCTGGGAGAAACCTGATGAAAAAACCACGGCTGGGACCGGTGGAAGGGCCTGAGAGGGTACTGGGGTAGCAATACTGTGACTGGGGCTGTCCCGGCAGCCCTTGGGAAGCCCATCTCAAGAGAGAGATCCAGGAGCAGATGGCCAAAAAAGACAGACTCGACAATGGCAGCGGGTGACAGGAGGCAGTAAGACAGGGATGAAAACAATTGGTTCTGGTTCAGCCTTCTAGCAGGCTGGCTTCTCAGAAGCCTGTGGATAGGCCCGTGTCCTGTGGGGAAGGGGGTGGGGTGAGGCAGCTTCGGCAGGCTGGAGCAGAGTTTGGCAGCTGCTAGGACACCTGCTGCCTGTCTGCCCAGGTACTGCCTCTGCCCCACCGAGCATGTCCAAAAGGCTCGAGAGACACACAGCTTGGAACTGCAAGCCTCTCAGCTGGGGACATCCATAAAGAACACAAAAAGCACGTCATTCCCCCATCTGTCGTTCATGTACACCCCTACACACTGACAACTGAAATGCTGATCCAAGGCAGTGCTGACTCTCGTTTCCCATTTTCGTATTATTGGGGTATCCTGCCAACCACACCCACCACCTCAAAACAAAACAAAACAAAACAAAAAAATCCCAAATCTGCATCGTAAGCTAATTTCTCAAAGAACAAGACAAACGGGACACAAGTTAAGAATGACAAGAAAGGGAAAAAAAAACCAGAACAAAACAAAACCAACAATGAACGGCAACAACAAAACCGACCAAAGAGTTTGCATGAAAAGCAATCACTCGGGAAAGGTTAGCAGCAAGTAGTTTGAACAGTGGCCTGCTCGGCTCACGCTCCGTCCTGTCCTCTTCTCCCCACACGACTACCGGCTGTTGAAGATGACCTCCAGCCAGCACGGGCAGCTGCTGATGAACTGACGGGTGTAGCACTGGCCCCAGCCCTTCACGAAGCTAATCTGCACGGTGAAGCCTGTCCATGGCTGCTGCATGAACTCGTGGTCATTGGGCCGCTGCAGGCTATAGGCCTTCTCATAGTCAAAAGCCTTGATGGAGAAACCAGGGAACACCTTGTGCACCAACAGCGTCCTGGAGTCCGGGTTGTCCAGTGTGGCGGACTTGATGAAGATGGGATAACTGCTGCGGTTGTAAACCCACACGCCATCAGCTTCCCTCGTCAGCTGGATGCCACAGCCAATCTTGCTCCGCACCTTCTGTACCAGCTGACTCTTGTTGTCCGAATTGAGCTGTCCGAGGCAAAAGCCATTCCCCTGAGGTAGATCATAGAAGATATCCAGGGAGGGCTCTTGGACACAGTAGAGCCTCCCCACTCGAGTCTTCTCCTCCCAGTATGCCACCACGCACCAGTGTGACCGATCCCCAGGCTCCAGAAGAAGTTGGGAATCTACAAGACAAAATGGCGGACACCGTTGGTGGTGACAAGAGACCAGGTCCTTTTCTCCTTCTAGAATCAAAAGGCATACATACACAAGACACATTTGGATTCGTGCTCCTGAGTCCCTATAAGCAGTATAAAAAACAAAAGAGGGAGGGAGGGTAAACCTGGGCTAGCTGTAAGGTCAACAGTGCTAACAGAGGGAAGACATCTTAATCCACCTTTAAATACAGGGCTTACTGCTGTCATCCTCCCCATCCTCTCATCTGAGTCCACAGCATCAACACCCGCGCCTACTTGACCCCTAGAAGCAGGCTTTGGGACCAAAACCTGCTCTTGCTGTTTCGAGCTGGAAATGGCCTTAGAAATGGCCTAGAATTAGAGTTGTTTCCCATGGATGGAACCTAGAGGGACAGCTTCTCTACTCTCCAAAGACCTGGAGGATAGATGCTGGCCTACTGGGTGGTGATCCAGTCAGATCGAGAAGGCAGGTGGCCTACCCTCTGCAGCCTCTGTACTAGCCTGTCATCGGATGCTCACATCGGTGCCTTGCTCATAAGGGAACGTCAGCCAACAAGAATAAAGATGAGGGTGACCCTGCGGGTGTTTTTTTAAAAAGCCATCTTCTTGACAGAAGCCAACTCTCTCTCTGTATGACAGCAGCAGCCTGTACCAAAAAGGTTATTAGTTCAAGGCCAATTGCCAAACTATAACATGCAAGTGGACATCAGCCTAGACCATGGCCAGCCAGCCCAGACAGAAGATGCCATGCTAAAATAAACGTGACCGTCCTTGATGTACTCCTTCTGACAGTCTATCTCCCTGACATGGCCCCTTCTCCTCTAGTTTGAACCTGCACAGCCCAGACTGTTCTTTGTGGCATTTCACTGACCTGTCTGAGACCTCCCCCCAAGCCCTCTGCCACCCCACCCCCAAACAGCCTGGAAGCCTGGGGTGACACTGGTAAGTAGGCTCTCCTAAACAAGAGTTCTGTGAACTTTAAAGGGGGGCGAGGGGGCTATGTCGAAGAAAGTCCCTCCCTCCTGCACAGGCAACCTACTACCTCCCTTAACTCTAGCCAAGAGAGAACAGGGCTCAGACCGAGGACTATAAATCTCCCAGCCCCGCCGGGCTGCAGGAACGCTGTGGTTTGTGGTGGCAGGGTGGAGAGCGGAAGTCTTGTATTTGCTAACAAAAATGGGGGAAGGCAAGAGGGGAAGGAGTGAGGCAGGGCGGGAGGGGGTGTGGGTAGCACCGAGGCAGAATCGGAAGCATCTCTCCCACTGATAAGTTTGGTGGGCCCTGAAGATTGAGCTGTATGGCAGATGTGTGTCCTCGAGGCCTTTGTTGTTGCTGGGCTCAGAGCATGAGGAGGGCTGTCCCCATGCAGGCGCAGGACCAAGAAAACTCAGCCTTGTTGGTAACCCAGGGCAGCCTGGTACATCAATCCAGTCCAACTTTTATAGGCATGTTAGGACCTGGGAAGCAGTCAGCTCATTGCTTGGCTTTTTTTTTTTTTTTTTTTTTTTCCAAAGCAGCAGTCAGTGTGAGTCCCACATGTGAGTCTGTACATTTGTACAACCAGCAGAGGTAGTCACATACACCCAAATCCTGAGTGGCCATCCCTTACTACGGACACCCCTTCTAAATGGCCTCTCCAATCCATGCCCAGTTACACACCAAGAGGATGGCAAGACAGGGTGGTGGATTCCTCTCCTGAATCCCCACCCCACTGAAAACCAACATCACAAACCTGCACTGTCCACTGCCCCCACTGCCATGCACCTATAGCCCAAGTATAGGAGACTGCATGTGTGTCTGAGTGTGTTTACACGATGGAGTGTCTGTGCCCGCACACAGTAGAAAGGATGAAAAACAAGCGAGGGACGAGGGCTCCGAGCAGAAGGTGACTCATCGGGCATTAACTTGTTTCTGCAAAGTATCCATCAACTGCTAATAAACTCGTGAGCACTGGCAATCTGTGAACTTTCTTGCAGAGGGAGCTTAGCTCTGAAGGTCGCACCAAGAAACCCTAAAGTCAGTCCAATGAAGACACTTCTGGACGCGAGAGTGCTCCCCAAAGTATCCCAAACTTGGGTCAAGAAACCTGGCCAGGGAAAGGAAGACTCAGGGAGCGGCTGAAAGGAGAGAGAGCGGCTGGAGAGACTCTCAAGAGGGGCCTCACAAGGCTTGTTTCATGTAGCCCAGCCCCACTGAAATCTGGCACCAGACAGCAAGGGGAGGGGGAAGGGAAGGGAATGAAGGAAGGAAGGAGGGGGGGAGGAGGAGCCTGGGATCAAGTTGCTCCCCATGCCAGGCCTGCTGGCCTCCTTAGCAAGGGGTAGGGGTCCTGTCTGCCAGGCAAGCCTCTGGGGCAGAGCAAACTGGGCAAGGCTGGAGCTTGAGGCTTGTGTGGAGAGAGGGAGTAAGGAGGGGAAGCAAGTCGGGGTTTCTCTTTCATCTACACAGCCGGTCTACCCAGCAATTTGCTGCCAGACATCCCCAGGAAAAAGCCCTTTTCTGTTGAGGTTAATGGCCCAGCCCAGATAAATGGTAGTGTGTGGGTGTCCCCTCAACGCACTACAGGGAGACCCCTGCTTGCTCCTCCCTGTCTCCAGCACCACACAGGGCAGCTCTACACCTCCTCTTGCTCTTGCCCAGACTATCTCTGAGCAAAAAAAAAAAAAAAAAAAAAAAAAAAAAACAAAAAACAAAAAAACAAAAACAAAAACAGAAATCTCTCCAGCAAACCCCTCGGTACACTTCCCAAGGCAGAAGTCACACACCTTCTGAGAACCCAGGGCAGCACCAGGAAACGGCAGCACCCACATGTCCACCTTGGCCTGAATAATGGCTGGTTGGGTTCACTTATGGGAATGCCCAACATCAACATCGTCTCCCGCGGAACAGATACCTAAGCTGCGCCCACATCCCACAGTCTTCCAACCAAGCTTAGGGTAGGTATTTCTCTCCTAGAATTTCCCAGGATACATGGACAGGGCCGGCGCAGTCTTGGTCACCGCCAAGGGATGGGAGAGAACAGGAAGTCCAGCTCTGGCTTCGCTGTTCATATTGCCAGCACAAACCCACTCACGCTCGCCAACTTCTCCCAGCTTTATAACCTTTCCGGTGTTTTTCAACTTTTCCTCCCCAGAAACTGTACCGGGCCTTGTGTTTAAATGGCATGTATTCATTTTAAAGCATCCAAAAGAAAAACTACGTTGTAAAAAGCTCCGTAATCAGATGCCTGCTCACAATTTTTTTTTTTTTTTATTACAGCTGAGGGGATTTTTTTCAAAGCAATACAGGAAAAGTGCTGAATAGATCCAAAATTCCATTAAGGTGTTTGCCCCTCCCCCCTCCACATTTTCCTAATGCATAAAATCTTCCTTTTAAGGGGAAGGGCAGAGAGGGAGGATTTCACAGTATCTGCATAGAAAAGACCACTGACCAAGAAGAGCTAGCACCCTGGTCACGGGAGGAACAGACACTTATAGACCAGACTCAAGAATGTCTCTCATACTTTGGACTTCAATGGCACAGGGTGATTAGCACTCAAGACCACAGTTGGGTACAGAAGAAATCCCACCATTTAAAGGTATATAGGGCTGTCAAGATGGCCCAGTAGGTTGAGGTGCTGACAACCAAGCCTGACACCCTGACTCTGATCCCCAAAGCTCAGATGGTGGAGAGAACCAGCTGACCTCTGACCTCCACAAATACACCCTTGTGCACCCCTACACAATAATAATAATAATAATAAACCACACTGTAAGTAAACAACTAAAACTTAAAGGTGTGAAGAGAAATAAAGAAGACTATGAGGTCATCCACCAACAACAGGATTCTGAATATACAGACACACCCAACAATGGGGTTCACATACAGAACAGGTGCTCATGGAGAGTCCCAGGGTTTAGACCTTTTGTGACAGAAAACGAGCTTGTAAAATGAAGCCAGAGTGGACAGAGTCACTGGAACAGGCACTCACAAGGTTAATTGTCCCGAACTGCCAAGACAAGGGGTGGCCGGTGTGGGGGATGACAAAGGAGGGGGTCTCACTCACTCTCTCCTCTGTGAGGGTATGATGGCCTGTGAGTTCCCCCTGCACAGTCAATTCAAACAGGAACAGTACCTAAGGAGCAACGACACACCCAAAGGCCTTTTCACCAAGGTCACGGGCAAACAAAGGGCAGACAAGTAGACACAAAGGCTGGGCCAGCAACCTGGAGCACAAACATTGACTACCACACCTCACCAGCACAGGTCAAGGGTCCTCCCTCCTCAGCACCCGAGAGCCACCAGCCAGCAGCGGTTGTCCCCGTCTACATCAGACATCTCAAAGGTTAACAGCACCACTGCCCGGATCCTCCCCATTAAGAAACTGAGTGTACTCAAACCATCCAGGCCAAAGGATAAGAAGAAGAGGGCCCAACACCCAATCTAGGATCTCCCTGCATCACTACAAGGACACTCAGCCGCCTCCTCCTAAGGCAAATGATCAAAACCCACAGGCAACAGGGAAAGCTACCTGGTTTACTGACTGGAACCTACCACGCATACAAATAACAGAGAACACGGGTAGAAACACAACCTCCAGAAGGTCCCAAGGCAGCTCGGATACTCTGGACTTGGGAGCAACTTACTCATGAAAGCTGAACAGAGACTCAGCCTCCCCTTCACCAAGCCGATCGGAGTTGAGTCTGAGGGCTACAGACTACACTGAGAAAGATCACTCACTCATGCACACACCATGCTCTGCAATATCTCACTGATGGCGGCTGAACTGGGAGGAACGGTCAGAGGGTGTTGGAATCTCCTCCAAGGCCAGGGTGCTCAGTCAGATCCCTGGGTCCAATCAAGTTGGATCCCTACATGAGTCCCTTCCTTACGCCCCCACCCCCAATCATGGCACATTCCAACTCCAGTGGGATACTTAAATTCATTCTAAACAAGAGTCTCCCTGGGCCAGCCTCAGAGTTACTATGACAACCTAATACAAAAATGACCATGGGTAGCCCATCCCGTGGTATGCTACACACATCCAGAAGTCTCAACTGTAACCTAACTTCTCAACTACTGAGGAGATGCTGACCCTCACCTGCCAATCACACAGGTGGGAGGATAGCTCAAGGTTACTGCTAACATCCAGTAAGCAGTACTATGTTCCAAAAGGCCCAGGATATCCACCTGAGGCTGCGTGGCATCACCATCCTAGACCGTCAAGAGCAAGGAGGCCCAAGTCACACGCCGAAGAACAGAGTTGGCATTCAAGCCTAGGGTATCAAAAGGTGAGCTACTCCAGGCCACTCAACTCCTGGTTTTAAAAGTCCTCTCCTATTCCTCCAAGGGAAAAACCTGAGTAAGGGTCCAGTTGCTTTAAACCAAGGAGAGGGAAGTACAATAACTTCCTTGCCAAGAAGTCAGCCAGTCTGCAGTGCGCTTTCCTGGGAGTTATCACTTTGATCTGCCTATAAACTGTATGAAAGCAGTTTGGGCAAAGTGAGGCTCCTGGACTCACTTTGTAGAGCACAAATGTGACCGCAGCTATCAGTAGTTCCCGTGGGCACTTCCGTGTATCACTGCTACCTTCTAGAGAGTAAGGAAAATCTCTGGAAAGAGTTGGGTAGTTTTGCATTTAACTTGTAAAAAACTTAGCAGCCTAAAGAGAAAGAACGTGAGTCAAAAAAACCCTCGTCATGTCCACCTCTAGACCAATTCTTTGGTTGTTTATTTCCAGAGTACTTTCCCTTGTCACTCACTCAGCAGCTTTCTTAGAAAGAGTGGAGCCCCCAAAACAAGGTCTCTTATCAGCATCCTATTTCCAGGGCCCGCCCTTCCTCTTCTCTCCTTCTGCCCTTCTGCAAACTGTCCCAAACTTCCACACAGCCTGCTGTTCTAGAAAGGTGATTAGTAACTCGGTCCTTACAGACAAACCATGATGAATCATGATCGTTAGCTCTAAGGTGTGCTACCCTGCACTGCCCCCACCCTTAGGGTCCAAGTCTGAAGCCCCCAGGCAGAGGGGTCTCTCCTTACAGCACCATTTAGCCATCAGAGAATAAAACCGGGTAGCAGGGCCTAGGTGAGGGAAGCCACAGAAATCAAAAGCTCTTTTCTGTCTCGCCAGTCGGGCTGACGCGGCTTCCTGTGGCCCTGTGTTCAGCCATGCAAATTATAACATGTACCCGGCCGCTGCTGCTGCTGCTGCTGCTGCTGCTGTTGCTGCTGTCTGAGGAGATCGGCTCTACCCAGCTCTGAGAGGCTCAGAGGAAGGGTGGGGCCTCCCAACCCAGCCAACTCCATTCATAATATTTACAGTAAATGGCCTCTCTGGCTGCTGGGGAGTGTATATCCAGCCTAATTACCTCTTGAGTTTGCCTACAAGTCTCTTCCCCTCCCCCTCCATGTATGACCAAGTTCTCACCATGAACCCCCCCCCAGCATAACTCAGCAGCCATCCCCTGTGAGAGGGTTTTTTTAGTTGTTTATTTATTTACTTTTGGCAACTGAGTATCTGAAGCCCCCTAGATCTAGACAGTATTATTTACTTTGCCTACTTTATGTCTTGGTATAGACCTGGTCAGGCCCCAGAAAACATAAGTGAGCCAATCCTGACAAAGTCCACTTGTAGGTCCAAGAAAGACAGACCTGTTAAATCCAGCTCCTCGCCCACTCGCCCACAACATTTAGATTGTCCTGGAGAGCACCTAAATTCCAGACCTGGATTGTCAAACTGCAAAGCCAGCACTGGACACTGATAAATGTACATGGAAGAATCCGGCAGAAAACCCAGAGTCCAGAAAGCCACCAGAGTCCTCCTTGCTTCTTTCACTAATCATCCTAAGTTTATTAGCTGCATGCTAGAAGCTCAATACGGCACAATACACACAGGCCCCAGAACGCCACAATGAAACGCATTCCTTTGTGTGCTAACTTTAAAAATTGTGTTTCCAATATAAATGGATACATTGAATCTGTTCTCCAAAAGGGCAAAAATTCTCAGGCACGCAGAACACAAACCCATCTTGCTTGCTTTTGCCCTAGACTTCACTTTAATAAAGTCCCAGGCCATGGCCACGCCAGTCCCCAGAAGCTGCCCGCTCCCAGCTCTGACTCTCTGCCTGCTCAGTTTGTATTTAGATGGGAAGAAAACTGTCAGATGACAGGAAAAAACTGGGAGAAACAAGCGTCCTTTGCATGCCTCTTCTCCCCGGGCTCCGATTGTTCCACAGTTATGAAAACTGTTGGACGGGAAGGCATTTTGAATATTTACGGCATTCCAGCCAATAAATTCCAGCGCAGGAGCTGATGGAAGAAAGGCCTCCCTCTCCAGCAAGCTCCCTCACTGCTGCCTCCTCCCCTGTTCAGTCCCAACCCTCCTTCCTTTTTTCTTTACAACCCAGGACCAGGGCTGGCCAGGCCAGGGCTGCACTGTACTTACAGGGGAAAAACAACAGAGAGACAGCCTGGAGACAGTGTGCAGACTGGAAAAGTTAATCATTACTTCTGTCTGCCTCTGTAATCTAATCTCCCCAGCTTGGACACACTCACTGCTCAGACATCTCAGCCCTTTCACCCCCAAAGCACCCAGGACCTCCTAGACCTGAGCCTCCCGGCCTACCCCCCACCTCCTCCCCTCCAGTGTGGAAGGCCATGGGAATAGAAGGCTCCAGAGAGTCCTCTTATAAGCCAGAGTGGTACCACAGGGATCTGGAGTCCACTGGGCATGGCTACCCTTCTGTACAGTGTTCTACAGTTCTAAATGTTTTCTCATTGAGAAACATGATGTGAGTTCCAATGTGGCTAGTCATTAGCTGCATACCTCACCACCACCCCTGCCCCACGCTGCTTTCTCTGTGTGGGACATACACTACACAAACAAACAAACAAACAAACAAACAAACGGTTAAATTAAGAGTATTTTACCACAGAAAGGAAGGAGTAAGTAAGCAGACAGCCCAATGGTAGAGTGTTTGCATTGTGCTGATGATCCAGGGTTCGATGCCCAGCACAGGATGGGAAGGAAATTCCCATCCTCCAAAGCCTCTGTGTATCACTGTGAGCCTGTTCTAAACACAGGGTTTTAGACTGCGGATCAAAAGGAGGCAAAGCCCCCCTGAAAGACATGAACATGGCAGCGTGAGCGCGTGCATTTCACTCTGAGCTGAGGGTCCTCTATTTTCACAGAAACTTAAAAGAGTTTGCAAGCCAAGACATTTAAGAACCATAATCTTATTAAAGAAGCTGGTGATCGCTTCCTAGACACTGCCCCCCCCCACACTAAACCATAAATCCAAGAGTCAAAGCATCACAGATCTGAGGGTGAGAAGGGGGATATTGGTGACCAAGCCTAGGCCCTTTTCTTGAAAGTGAGAAAACCAGGGTCCAGAACACAAAAATGGCTCCTATGTGGCCTTGTTCCCTTACTCTCAGGTCAATCAGTCAGTCAGTCTGTCAGTCTGTCTCTAGGACTTACAAGGTAAGAAAAGCAAAAGTGGGGGGGGGGGGGGAGAGCGAGGCTGAGACTCCTGACTCCTTCAGGAAATACCCCCCAGAACTGGAGATGGGGCCAATCTATCTTTAAGCAGCAGGCACACCCAGTGCTGGGAGAACTTTTTCTTTTCCCTCTTGGTTACTGATTAATGAGGGGAGGGCCAGGACTGTCTAACAGGCAGCCTGCCACTGGGCTGACAAGAGTCCCCACGCACCAGAGCAGAGCTCACAAACAGCTCAGATGGCCCTTACTCTTTCTTCCTAGGAGCTAGGGACAATAATCTAGAGTCCTCACCCACCCCCACAAAGTGCAGACAGGCAGACCTGCCACCAACTGTCATTATCTTGGCTCTGTATTCATTTGTGTCGGTTGAGCAAAAGTCTCAGATTTAAAAAAAAAAAAAAAAAAAAAAAAAAGCCATAGAGAAATTAATCAATACAGAAGCCAACAGCGGCAGTTACTGGCCCGGTTACCTGTGTGTCTTTTGTCTAAGAGAAGTTCCCAGCTCCACATGGTGAAATTGCGGCCAGTTCTTCCCTTTCGGCTCAAAGTCAAACCAGCTCTCCCAGCCTCCTCCCCCCCCCCCCCCCCCCGGTGTGGGGGAGGAACACCAGAGACTCTTCTAGGATAATTCAATTAGCAGGCCCTCAGAGCTCCCTGAAGCCTTAGGTAGTCCCCCAGGGAACCCACAGGGCAGGAGCATCTTGGAACTGAATGAAGCACCTTGATAAAGGCATTCTTGGATTGCTAGGTGCCAGCAACCCCAAGTCAATCATGGCCTCACTCAATCAAGAAAGAGTTAGACCTCAGAAGTAGTCGTAGGCTCTGAAAATATCCCACCTCTCCTCTAGCTGCTAAAATATTGGCTGCTGCCCAATACTGTGTAAGCAACCTTCCTCTACTCCCACCCTCCGTGGTCTCACTAAGAACCCAGCTCCCTGGTCATTTCTAGAAGCCTGTGGCCCCAGGTGCTACCAGGGATCTGCAAGATGAATGAGCATCGTGTCTTGAATTCCTGCTATGATCAGGCAAGAAGTAGCAAGGGCTGAAACCAGACCATGGGGAGACCTCTATTTATCTACAAACTTTGCTGTGGTTCAGTTTTCCACAGAAGTAGAGGCAGGGCTCATGACCAAAGATGGGCCTGCCCCATCTCCCAGAGAGCCGTCCCAGAAGAGCCTCTTCTGGACAGGCCAACGGTATATGATGTTGCCCCTGACTTCGAGGAGGCTTTTTGTCTAACTCCATCCTCTGGGAACCTAGACCGCGATCCTCCCCACTGAACATGATAACTTCTCAGGAAATAGCTGATAAATTAATAAACAATTGGCTTCTCCCAAAACGAACGGCCCACTCAGCTTCACACCTGGGAGGGAAGAGGCGTAAATACTTCCCACCCGGGAGAAGGAAAGGACCACGGGCCTCTCCAGCAGAGCCAGCCAGAAGGGCTATGGCTTGTCTTGGACCCTGTGCAGTTGGGAAGAGACTCCCCTGCTCTAGGCTGAAAGGATGCCCAACCAGGGGCTGGCACAGGCTGAGAGGTGTTTCCAAGGTAGGCGCCGGGCAGGCAACCTCTGTGGGTACACCACCTACCCACAGCATTCTGCTCTGGCGGCCTGCTCTGTTTGGACAAGCTATCCTCAGCAAGTGTTCAACAATGCTTTTACACACCCCAGGGCTCTTGTTGTGTTATGAAAACAGAACAAAGCACGCTAAGGAAGAAAAGCTGGGAGGGGGGAGGAGAAGGGCAGAATAGCCGTGCAGGCACACAGTTTCTCTCTCTCCGGCTCCTCTCCAGCTCTGAGCAGCTCTGTCTCATATCCCGAGCCACCAGAACAAGGGCATCAGAGAGAGGACTCGGAACCCCAGGGATGAATACATGGATGCTGTATCTTATCTACCCCTCCTTTGAGGAGGGATGCTCCCTGAAGCACATGACCTACTTCAATAGCTGTATCAACGGGCTGTGAGACCCCTTGCCTCATCGTCAGGAGATCACGAGAAAGGGTTATGACAACACCGAGGTCCAAACTGTCCGATGCCAGCTTCCTCTCCAAAAAGACAACTGTGCCGCGGTGTGAGATGGCTAAGGAGTGGAGTAAATTCCTACCTACACTTTAAAAAATAAATAAGTAATTTTTTTTTCTTTTGCAAGTTAAAACTGAGCTAATGACACTGGGTGGGGCTCAGGGTTCAGGATGCCAAAGCTAAACGAAAATTAGTTCCCAGCCAAGCGTTGCTTGGCCTCACCATTTGGGGAAGGGAGCTGAAAAAGTCATGAAAGATTCTTCAGTAAACCAAGAAATAAGGCTGTAGTTAACATTTCAACTGAAGGTGACCCTTCTGGTAAAATATTTTTTTAAATAATAAAAACTAACATAAAAGTTCTCAAACAGCCTCTTTCTTAAAGAAAATGGTCTAAAAGTTCTCATGGGCCTAGAAGGGAAGAAGGAGGACATGGACGGAGGGGCAATGCCTGACAGCTTTCTCAGCTACACTACTTTTCATGAACAATTTTTTTTATCCAGGAGTTCTTTTTTAAAAAAAGTGACGCAATTTCCTGTCTTGTCTCGATATTTCCTGCTAGCTGACAAGGTAAAAGTTATCGCTAGCTTAAATGACTGTCCTGAACTCCATCAAACCTTTCCCTACCCAGTTCCCAACTTCACTCCAACCTGTCTCCATCTTGGCATATAAATAGTATTGTTTTCTACATCTTTAGCAGTAGGCTGGCAATCCTTCTACAGTGGTAGCTTCCTCCAGGAACAGGGCCAAGGGCTGGGATCCCCAAGGTGATACCCACCTCCTCACCAACGTATATAAGTTGAGTAACCGCAATCAGAGAATACAGATTTCTTAGTGTGTTAGCCACTCGACTGAGGACAGTGCCTCAGCAGTTAATAATATCTTCTCTCTGAAAATAGCCTGAAGAGGAAGCCTCCGTGTGACAGTAGGCAGGCGGCCAGATGCTGGGCCATTCAATCCTCATCGAGAAAGATGCTAGGGCCAATGGTGACCTCCCAGTGGCTACACTTACAGTATCCTCTCTCAGTCTCCCACAAAGGGACACCTCCCTGCCCAGAAACACAAGAGGGATGTCTCATGGTCCATGGGCTTTGGAAACTAGCCCCTGTACCCTCTCTGGCTCTGTGTCACTACACTAGGAAGGCCCCCAAGGACACGAATCTGAGGAGAAGTAAGACTAAGTATATTTCCCTCCTATCCCTACCCCAGGCTGGAAAGTCAGACAGACTTGGGGAACAAACAAAAAGAAATTTCTTACTTAAGGTTTCTGCAGCTTAAATGGAAATGGAAAGGGTTGAGGAAGGTGGTAGCCCTAAAAAAGGCCCTTTTGTCCCATTACTCAGAAGTCAGAGGCAGGTAGAGCTATGAATCTGAGGCCACCCTGGGCTACACAGAGAAACTCTGTCTTTTCCAAAAAACCAACCAAGGAAGGAAGGAAAGAAAGAAGGAAAGAAGGAAGGAAGGAAGGAAGGAAGGAAGGAAGCAAGTAAGTTAGCTAGCTAGCTCAACACTGAGATGCAGTGTTCACTCCCAGCAAGCTAGGCTCCGACACCTGTTCCAGGGCCAATAGCCCCAGAGATCTCCAGGTGCTATGGAAACCAGCATAACTCATCAATAGATCCAAGCCCTGCTAGAAGTCTCTCCTCACTAGTCACTGCTCCTCACTGACAGGACAACACACCCACATACATTTAAAAGTTACATCTGTGAACCAGGCAGTGGTGGTGCACGCCTTTAATCCCAGCACTTGGGAAGCAGAGGCAGGTAGATTTCTGAGTTCGAGGCCAGCTTGGTCTACAGAGTGAGCTCCAGGACAGCCAGGGCTACACAGAGAAACCCTGTCTCAAAAAAACAAAACAAAAACAACAACAAAAAAGCTACATCTGTAAAAATTGTCGTAAAATACATGTAGCATGAAGCTCGCCTTAAGTGACAGTCCATTCACAGAACGACAGCTCACCATCAGCGTATCACAGCAGCAATTAAGACCACACTGGATGCTATGGCAGGGGATCTGGGTTCAGTTCCCGGCACTCACATGGCAGCTCACAACTGTCTGTAACCCCGGTTCCAAATGATTGCCTTGGGGAATCATTTATTTTTGCCAGGAACAATAAAAAATAACTCCTACGGCAGGATGTTTGGGATTAAGAACAGCATCCTATTTTGTCATGTTAGTTATCTAATATTTTTAAAAGAAATCTTTCTTTTTTTCTTTGAGATAGGGACTCACCATGTAGCCCTGAGAAGACTAGAATCCACTATGTAGACCAGGCTGGCCCCAAACTCAAGAAAGATCTGACTGCTATCTCCCAAGGGCAGGGATTAAATAACGACACTTAAGTGCTCAAAAGTAACAAAAAGACCAACCTAGAGGATGGGGCTTTAACTCACAGTCGGGGGCTTTAGCTCACAGCAGGGAGGGGCTTTATCTCTGGTGGGAGCGCTGGCTCACTAAACTCTTGCTCACAGTGCTGAGGGGTCAACTTTTATCCCTAAGCACTTTAAGGGAGAAGAGAAAAACACCGTTATCATACGACATACCATATAAAGAATTATTATGGAGTTAATATGGAAAGAAGCAAAGGAAGCCAAACCCTGACATGAATCTATGACACGTCCCCCCTTTCTCTGCTGCTGGCCCTGAAACTCTCAAAGTCTGAGCAGTCTACAGCGGACTCTAAGAGGCCTAACCAAATGGGAGTTGGGGTGGGGTGAAGGGATCTGTTTGCCGGACCACAGCCAAAGGCAACTGCCATCCTAGCCTGGCCTTCTTGGGCCCTTCCCGCCCCCCTTGTTGGCCTGACTGGGTTCTGCCTGGGGGCAGGATGCAGAGGCAGCAGCCACCTAGTCTAGCCGGCAGAGCAACCCAAATTTGCTCCAGAGATTTTTAAATGCTGTCACCCTGCATTTAACCCCTGCCTGACTACCTCATTCTTTCCAGGACAAAAGAGGTTTATCAGGGAGTCATTCTTCAGGGGCGGGGCCCATGACCTCAGGCCCTACAGAAGAGACCAGCCAACAGCCCCATACTGCCCAGGACTGGTCCACACAGGGTGTGGGTGTGCACCAGGTGAGCCGCCCTAGCCTAGAGCCATCAGACTGACTTGGTTTAAAGAGATGCAGACTGTATTCTTGGAGTTCCAGACAGTCATTTCTCACAGCGACCTGGAGAGGACAGGTGGTCACTGCTGGTCACTGTGCTGGCTGATTCCCTCCAAGCCTGTCCTTTCTAACAGCTGTGAGCTCAGTGTATGACCGGACCCACCTTCATTTCCAAGTATTGGAAACCACAGCCAAACCCGAGGTTACCTGTTCCCAGGCATGAAGAAGAGACACTGGAAACAAAGCATGTACTTAAAGCCCAGACTCCCTAGTTTAGTATCACAATTTCAGGCCTGACAATAAAAACTTCTTCACATTTAACTGAATGGCTTTCTTAGATCAGAATGTCGCCATCTTCCTTGACCTGGCCTGCTTTGAGCCCAAGTCACTGTAGACTGAGCCAGGACAGCATTTCAGATTATATATGTGTTTTGAAGGCTCTCCTCAGACACTAAAGCAGATGCCAGCAGGGAGCAAAGAGGAGAGAGACAGACTTGTCCTTGTAGTTGACTTGGTACTGACTCAAAACCTGGACACCACAAGCTAAGACCTTAAGCAAAGGTACTAGCCCCTCATACTCACTGCCTTTCCACATAAACATGACTACATAAATGGGAAATGGGGTTTCTTCAATGCTCCTAAGATCCCTGCATGCTTCAAGTCCCCTATGTCCGTCCCTCAACCCACCCCACTCCGTGGGAATTCCTTCCTCCCCTCAACTCTCTAGACAGAGGCTACAAAGATGCTGAGCTGAGCAGTTCTTCCCAGTGGTGGAGGGCCTAGATAGGTACCCTTGCCATCCCCTCCACTGAGACCTACAGAAGTTTCCCAGCTATGACAGTTCTTGCCAAAGTGGGTCTCCCTGACTGATTCAGGCCCAACCAGCAGTAGCAAGGTCCTGACCTGAATTTGCATGTCTTCCAAAACACATCAGTGCCCAGGCCACCAAACTGCGGTTCCGAATCAACCCGAATACCAGTCCCCACACAGTATACAACTCCACGCAAAAGCCACCTCACCAGAGCAGGATCCCAGATTCTCTCAGACCCTGCCTGTAGGCATGGCATCTCTCTGATCAAGAGCTTGTCTGTCTCTCTTGTCTGTCTGTCTGTCTGACTACAGCGTGTGAGCACATACACTCACAAGCCTGCACGGAGCAACCCATCTGTCTCACAGAGTCGGCTGTCAGAAATGAAAGTACAATCTCCTGGAACCAAATTATTGCCTTCTAAAAATGTCCCATTTTCCCAGACTGAGGAAACTCGGCAAGGGTGGGGTGTGTTTCACTGCAGGTCCCCAAGGACCTGGCCTGTCATCTCCCCCTGCCCTCCCTGCACACTGCAAGGCTGGAATTCCAACCTGAAGCCAGGGTGCTGCTCCCAGGACTTGTCCCCGCCCACTCCCCTTCCTCTAGCTGGCCCTCGGCAAGGGCGCAGGAAAGGGAAGGGCCAGCCTTGGAGTCACCCCTGCATTTCAGGAGGGGCTGGGCCTTTGAGCACACCCCACCCCCTCTCCGAGGCACCACATTTTCACATTCGGCTGCTTTCTCGGTCCCTTCTTCCCTTGCCAAGAGAATCAAGCCCTGGCTCACACTGCCGACCTTCCTCCCACCCTAAACTGAGCCCCATTCATTAAGCCCGCTCTGAGCCAGGGCAGGACAGGAAGGAAAGCAGCACACAGGGCCTGTGAAAGAGACTCCCAGAGGTTATTTCAGGGGGGTGTAACTACCCCCCACCTTGATTGATGCCCGTCCTGCTCCAGCCCTGCCTCACCCCAGTGTCCACTACAGGAGCCCCTTCCTATCTTCGCTGGCCTCATTCAACAACCCCAGCCTACACACACACACACACACACACACACACACACACACACACCCAGCACCGCCTCTGTAAAAAAGGAAAAGGAGGCTTGGCCTTCCAGAAGATATAAAATCTTCTGCCCATGCTCATGAACTCATGAAACCACCTTTCGGGGGCATTCACAGGACAAAGAGTATAGGTAGTTTCTCTCTGTGCTTGTTCACCTCAACTCTAGATACCCCCAAACCATTGGCATCTACCCAAAAAGTTCTTTCTGCAACCACATCCCGAGCACAGTATTACTACCCAGCACCGACTACACACAGAGAGAAGAAAGCGCTCCAACTTCGAAGCCTTGGGAATTAGTAAACCAAGAGCTGAAATTCAAAACAAATGCTCTTTCATGTGGCGGCCTCTCCCGCCCAACCCCCCCCCCCTTTTTTTTTTCCTTTTTGCAGTTTTGTTATATCATGCCATCCCTTGCAAGACACACTACTTCACCCTAGCAGAACCTCATCCGTCTAAGGGGCTGCGGTTACCCAGGGGGTCTGAGGAATGGGGCACTAGAATGTTGCTTCCCAGCTTCTTTCTAGAACTGGATGGACTCTGGGAACTTTGGGAAACAAGGTTGGCTGACCAGGTCATGCTGCTTGCTCCTTGGGCGGGGCGAGGAACTCTCAGGCCGGTGGTTCTCAGCCTGGTGTCGTCATTTCCTCCAGCAGAGGAGACAGACAAGATGTTATCAATAAGACAAACCTTCCGAAAGCTCCACTTCCCTTGATTATTTTATGTGGTTTGGAGAAGCTGGGGCTCCTCCCTGCACACCCAGGGCTTAAAAAAATGTAACAAGCCAAACAACATCCTGAGTGTGTTATTCTGTTCAGACTCTTCCTCTCTTGTTTCTTCTTTCCCTCAAGAACTCTCACCTCATTTCAGCCTTAGAAAGCAAAGACAAGGAGCCTTCCCAGGGCATGCTGGTCCCCTCTCCTAGGCTGCTAGGGCCCACTCCCTCCTCCCCCTGGGGTCCTGCTTTTCCTGCTCAGTTCTCATTAGAAGCTTTGAGTAAACAATACCCTCAGTCTCAGATAACAGTCAGAGTACACTGCACTGAAATCAAAACAAACAGGGTCTCCCTACAGCCATTTCCCAGCAGGCCCCATTCCTGCAGGGGCGAGACTGGGATGTGAGTCCAGAATGAACTGTATCTCTCCAACACATAGGGGAAACACTTCAACAGTCAGTCACGAGGAGCCACACTGCAACAGGTCTAAGGGTGGTCCTATTACTTCCACTAAGGGATGCTACACTACAACCTTCACCAATGGCCCGAAGGCCAGCTATGCTGAGTGCCCAGAACTGTCCTGGAATTTCCCCACCCCAGCTTACTTTCTCTCTTGCTTTAACTAGTTCTTAGAAAATAATGATGACGTGGAAGGGTGAGAGGAAGGGAAGAAAACGTTCTTAGAAAAGAAAGAACAGTCTCCCAGAGTGAAGTTGCCATATTACCCTCTGGAACAATAATCCACAGGCTTTCCCCAGGGTACCTCCTCCAGCACCATCTCTCCAGGGCCTAGAGAAAGCCTGTCCAGCTGAGGACAGCTATGGTAACTACAGCAAGCCCTGCCCTGATGCTCCAGAACCCCACAGTCTGCTGAGATCCATTCAAGCAAATGTAGGTCTGTCTCCTTCAAGGCATGCGTGCAAGAGCAAAGAGTTGAAGCACGAGAGATCATGCCAACATTAACACATGGAAGAAACTTAAGTCGGGGGGGGGGGGGGTTGCATCAAAAACCATGAGGGAGGGGCGAGGTGGATCCCTTAGGAAACAGGAGCTCACAGGGTAAAAGCGCCCACCACACCAAGCTTTCCGTGTGCTCAGTCCCTGAAGCCCACAGGGCGGAAGGAGAGAAACAACTCCCACAGGTTATCCTCTGACCTCATGTGAGGAATGACACACACACACTCAACTTAAAAATGAAAACTAGCCCTGAACTCGTCCCACAACACAGCTCCTAGCTGACTCCAGACTTCCCATTCCTGGGAAGGGCAAGGTCCTGGCACAAAACAGACATCAGAATGGCAAGCTGAACGGCTCTACAGTCACCGGATGTGTCCAGTTTAAAGCACATGTAAATGAGAACAATTCCAGACCAACTGCCACCCCCCTTCCTTTTAGCCTCCAGCAATCTCTAGGAAAAGAGAAAGTGTCTTACCTGAAAGCCCCCCAGGGGCCAGATAATTCGTTCCCCCGGTTTCGGCGGAGGAAGGTACAGCATCTGGACAATCTGCTGCAGTCAGAAAAGAGAAAAGTAAATTCACAAATAAAAACATCAGCACTCACTCTGACGAACACTCTGAGCAGCATGAAAGAAGAGACCACACATTCCAAAGGGCTGACTCGCAGCCACCATGCAGATTATTAATGGTCTACTCGGCTTCATGGTCCAGCCTAAGACAGACCACAGCACCTTGTCACCCGTCTAGGCTCCAGGCGGCCAGTTAATCATTAGTCAGGTCAGGCTCAATCACAGACTGCCTGGAATTTCTCTTCCATTATAAGTCTCCCATTGAGCTCAGGTAACTCCCAAGGTCAAGGAAGGTTCGAGGTGTACTTTCTCAACCCTGTCCTCTCTTCTCCCATCAAGCACGAAGCCTCCTGCCTCCCACTCCTAGAGACAAAGGTCTCATCCTGGCCTTCAGAAAAACTATGTTCCCTTTTAACTGAGATACAGCAAGTACAGAAATCACACAGGCTCACTAATTTCTACCAGTTCCATCATGTATTCATGTGTGTAACCCATCAGGTCAAGACCGACTTCTCAACAATGGAGGGAAATTTTCTACCCACTTCCAGGCTGAGTCCAAACTCATCTGGAAACTATACCCAGACACCTCCATTCTACAAGGCTGCCTACCTCAGTACCTACACAATCTTTCTAGCATGATATCCTTCCATTTTCTTTACTAGACCTTAACCAGCAGATTCCATATCCTATACCCCTCTCCCAACTCCCAGGTGCTTACAACAGTGACCTCAATGTTAACAAGGATAATGACAATTCCAGCTGGGAAATGAAACAGATTCTACAAACACCCTCCAAGCAACTGCAACAACAACAAAAAAATAATAATTCCCAGGAACCACAACTAATCAGTCCCCTGGAATGCAAACACACAGGCCCCTGTAAGTTTCTTCTGCATACTGCCAACATCAAACTTCTTCCTAAGTCCTCATAGACAGTTTGGTTCTGAAAAAGCAATTGCACCATTGGCTTGTACAGACTCCAGTCCTCCCACCCCAGCTACCAGGCATTAGCAGGCATCTCTTTGGCCACAATGGTAAATAGTTACTCAAAGCAAAGAGTAGCCTGGAGGCAAGCAGGACAGTCTAGGACAAGAGGCAGCCTGGGATGGCCGTCTAGTTCCTGACCAGGGAAGGTGACCTGCCCAGAAGTCTCTGCTGACGATGTCTCCTCCTGTGCTTCCCTCCCCAAGGCTGCAGTGGGTTGGAAAGGGAGGTGGGGGTACTCAGGTATATATAGCACTTGAGCAGTGTGTTTAAAATTTTAACAAAAACCTCTTTGAAATGGGAGGGAGCACGACCAGCAGGGGGTAAGAGAAGAACATACACATCTCATTTCTTCAATGGGGAGAATAATTCCTAGCAGGAATAAACAGCTTTATAGGACACATGTTTAATCAAATGGAAAACAATGGGGGGGGGGTGGCAGGCACACAAAGGAGTTCCTTGGTGTGTGATGCAAGTCTGTACTTTCTAAATTACAATTCTGGCCCCACCATTCTCTACAGATCAGCTTCTCGTTCCCCTCATCCGCTCCCCCAAATGGAAGACACCCCATGGCCACTCCCCCCAGCTCTAGCTGGCTGCGTGCCAAGGGCAAGGTGTATTTCAAAGGCAGAGCCTGGCCTCTCCAGGGCAGAGCCTGGAGACCTCAGTCAGCGTGTCAGCCTGTCTCACATCAAAGGTGAGCCAGCTCCAAGATGCAACCACAAGTGATTTTTATGAAATGTGCTCTGCCCTCTGCATCGTCTTTGATCTTAGGAGGGATTTACACAGGTTAATTAGGCCTCCCCACCACCCCTGTGAGGCAGCAACGCATTTGAGAGGCACCCAGGTAAACTGAGGTGCCACTTGACTAGGCCAGGGGCCACCCAGGAAGCTGAACCACCCCCAAGACCAGCTCCTATTCATGGGCTTCCATTCCCAAACCTTCTTCCCTGGAGTTAGCCAGGCTAAGCCAGTCTCTGGCGTCTAGATTCCACCCACCAAAGACTCTGCAAAGATAACTCTCAAGTCAAACTCTCTTCTCCTGCTCCCCAGAGCCCAGCCTGGAGAGCTGGACTGTTCTGGCATCCCCTCTACCACTGCACATTACCAAACACCTAATTAAGCCCTGGGTTCTGTGGAACAAAGACACACATCCCCTTCTCCCAGCCGTTCCAAGAGAAGTGCAACCCAGAGCCTGGGGAACTTGTAAGGTGCTTTCCCACTTAGCTCTTCTGAGTTTCACCAGTACTACTTTGTATGATGACTGATGGAAGCAATAACCAAATAAATGAATGAATGACCTAATCATTCATTAAAGGGACTTGGGGAAAAAAAAAGTTAAGAGACCTAAATTAAGAGGGCCAGATGGCAGATCAAGATGCCAGCCGTTCTGGTAGGCTTTGAAGGTTGTACCACGAGAGGCCATCCCTTCAGCCAGTCAGCAGATACAGAGCTAAGATGAACCAGAGCCCATCCAGGCTCTCCCTCCAGCATCTCCACTCTACAGGTGAGATGTGGGAACACAAACAGCAAACCCTTTCTTCCTTGAGGGATGGCAAAGCCGCAGTCGCTTCATGCCTTGCAAACGCCATAGGTCACAGTCACGCCTGTCCTGAGGTCCAGGCAAGACTTCTTGCACACAACTGCTTTGGGAAATACAGAGAGCTAGGTAGACCTAGTGCAGACCCTTCAAGAGGCTAGAGCCATCACAGATTTCCCAGTTCAACCTCCAAAGGATCCCTCAGTTCAACTATACCAGGCCCCAGAGCCTTTCCCTGTGCCTCCTCATCTAAAGCAGGAGACCTCACAAAAGGGATTCCCTCAGTTGTACCGGCTCATTAGGATTTTAACAGTTGTCCACTGTAAAACTCTATTTTCTGCTTCACCTACACCAACACCAAACTCCTCAACCTCAAGCTGGGAAAGAATATCTAAATCCCCAGGTCAACACTTTCCCACACACTAGGGGGTAGGGAGAAAAATGTAGGACTTGAGAAAGTCCCCTGCAACTCTAGCTACAACACCCCTGCCTGGGTCACCACAATCAGCAATCTGCCCTAGACCAGTCCCCTGAGCCCTCCTGTCCTGACCACTCTTCTCTCAACGGGGACTTTTCTGATCCTTTCTCCATGTTCTACATGGCAGTGCCTGAGTTTGGGTCTTTTTTCTTGTTTTGTTTGAAGCAAAACATTTGGGGTGAGTAACCAGCTGCTTGGGTTTCCGATTGGCAGGTTAATCACTTCCTATTGGCTGATCTGGGGGAAGGTTGCTCCCCTCCTTGGAAATGGCACATTCCTGTCTTTGTGGCTTCTCTGTTTACACACATTTTGCTACCTAATGTCAACACTTGCTAATGATTAAATATATCACTCGGCTCCCCGAAAATGAGGTCCTGGCCTGCCAGAATGACTGCTGAAATCTTGTGAACAGATTTACCCCAGTATCTTTTTGGCAAATCCAAGAACACATGGTCTTTCTTTGCTATGGAGTTTGGACTTTAGGAAAACCTCTACCAGAGCTGTCTTCACATCTGGAGCCACCAGGGCTTCCCTGTCTAAGGTTAACAGGCCACATATGAAAGACGAATGAGGAAACTCAAGGCCAAAAGAAAGAACTGAGGTGGACCCCAGGAGAAGTAACCTCATGGAACAATTCTGGATTCTTTAGGCTGCAAACTCAAGACGAGTTACAGCCCTCAGAGTTTGCTAATGCCAGCTAAAGTTTGTTGCAAATACAGAGAGCCGGTTATCTTGTCATTAATGACCATTTATCTGGTGTTTTGTAAAACGAAAGCAAAATATCACAGACTCTGCAGGCCACCTATTAGACACCAGACAAGCAGCAACGCCTTCCCAACTTGAGAGAACTGGTGAAGCATGTGGAGGGAGGGCTAGCTGGGGCTTTGCTTACACACTCATTAAGCATTTTAATTTATGACAAAGTCCCCGAAAAATGGGGGGGGGGGGAACCTGTGCAACAGCCAAAACTCATGAGGCAAAAGGTTCCAAGAGCTAAACGGTGGCCAGCCCTTCACTTTTCCCTCTCCTTGGCAAAGCAAAGACGTCACAAGTGTTGCCTTTTTTTTTTTTTTTTTTTTTTTTTTTTGGTAAGCACCACAGAACAGACACAAAAGACAAAGCTAAAGCCCGGACTTGTAAGCAAACCATTCTGTAATTCTTCCACTGCAAGAAGGAAGCGGGACTTGTCCCTGCAGCCACCCCCAATCTGTTTTGCTGACCCTGTCCCCTGGCACTGTCAGCTCTAAGGGATGGGCCCTAGGACTGCCAGCCAGAAGTTGAATGCAGACAACCACAACAGGGCTGGTGCCAGTCTCAAATGGGCTTCTGCCCTGGCCCTCTGCCATCCGGCGAGAAAGCAACAGGCAGGCAAGCAGAGCTGCACTGAAAACTTTCATGGTCTCTCTACCAAGAATTCTGAGAAAACCCCAGGAGAAAGCAGACTTGTGGGTGCCTGAACAGGGGTAACACAGTCTGCTCTAAACTTGTTGCACTTCTTAACCTAGTGTGTTACTCCAAACGGAAGCTTCTCTTCAGACTCACTCCTCATCCATTTAGCCATCCTTACCCACAGATCCTTCTGGCACTTACAAAGCTTCAGAATGTTTCCATCAACCTGTCCTATTTGGCTCCCAAGACATTTGGTGGATTAAAAGCCTCCATGTGTTAAAGCTGAACTAACTTCCGTCACACAGTTCAAATGCATTAAAAAAAGGAACGAATTGTAAGACATATCTGGGGGGTGGGGTGGAAACTATCTTTATGAGGGAAAAAAAATCCAATCACAACAAGAGGAAAATCTACCAAACTTACAATAGAGGAAAATTTCCTTGAGCATCCATACATAGCACCAACCCAGGCCCCAACCTAAACACAAAAACCAGGGTTCTAAGTAAGGAAAGACCATCTACTCACCAGTTGGTTTGAGAAAATCCATTGGGTATCTGGAGTAAGGAGGAGGGGGAGACTCTGAAATTAAAAAAGTAAAAGGATATATAAAGGCTGAGCCATGAGAAAACAGAGATAGAAACTTACGATAACTCAGGCATTCTTTTAGCCCAACTGTTTGTCTTAGTTGTGGGGGTTGGAGGCAGGGCCGCGAGGCGGTGATTGCCTTGATATTTAGCTGTCAGATAAACAAAAGAGGCCGCCTGGCGCCAGCCTCGGCGCTCAGCTCCTCCACGTCTGCGGCCGCCGCCGCCGCGCTCGGCGGGCCGGGCTGGAAACCACCGGCTGGGCCAGGGCTCCAGCGGCTGGGCCGCGCACTCAACAGTTCAGAGGGTGGGGGGACGCCTGGGGCTGCTTAGTGTCCTACAACTACAGATTCCACTTTCCTCGGCCCTGCCCGCCTCTAGGAGCACAAGTCACCTCCGCCCCCGCTGCTGAGCTTGGCACCCACGCACTCAACTAGGGAATCCTACCCAGCCCACCTGAGAAAAAACACCCCTGGTTTTTCTACTGGTGAACTTGGAAGACTTGCGGGGAATAGGGTTTGCCCCTCTACCCTGAGCACAAAGACGAGGAGCAAACAGAAGGCACGGAAAACCTAGCAGGATAACATGGGGAGGAACCTGCTCAGGGTTCCAGCCATGAAGCCCAGGCCAATTATGGAGCAGGGAGGGACATCACCGAAACGCAGGGGGTGGGAGTGTCGGACATGCTAAGGACCACTAACTGTATGCTTTTCTGTGCGAAATAAAGGTAAAAAGTAGAGGCCACTCAACTTCTCCAGCCTGTTTCTTCCTCCTCACCCTGAAGCTTGCACAGCTGAGAATGGACACCCAGTTCAGTCTCCATCCTAGCACGGCCCCCAAACTCCAAAGCTGTGATCAAGACCGTATCTGGGCCACTCGTGCCCCACGTGACTGTCCTTATTTACTAAAGGAGAGACTTTCCAGCCTCTAAAGCTAGTTTCTCCCAGCCTTCCTTGGCGGGCTTGGGCCGAATCCAACTCGGCCACACACCTCAACGCCTTTCCGGGTGCGGGGGAAGCGTGATCCCCACTTCTGTATCCCCTTGCAGACCCGGAAATGAGAGTCATTTTCTGCAGCATGTCTGTACAGCATAAGGATAAGCAGTAGTACTCCTGGGTCCCCTCCTCTGGAGGTTGGGGGTACGGTGCATTAGAGAAAAATCTTGAAATCGAACCCCAAGGAATGTCAGAGGTCCCCCTCTTCCCTTCTGATTTAGTTCCCTTGTCTCCTCGAGGAGGTTATACACACACCCTCGAGCATTCCTACCAGCATTTCCTCGCCAGAGGGAACGAAAGGTGGACTCAGAACAACTTCTTACCTAGTTCACAGAGTCGACTAAGGTGATGGGGGTTGCAGCACACCAGCTCGGGGTTGATCTTCCCGTAAGATTCACAGCAACACAGCCTCTTGACTTCCGAGGAATGCCTGAGATCCGGCCACCTGAACACTTTGCACAGCAGGAGGGGGAGCGAGTAGGACGAGGGCGACTGCGCGGGCTGCGCGCTGGCGGGCGCCCCCGGGCCCAGCCTGCAGTCCAGGCGGCCGGGCAGCAGGAGGCACGCGGTGCGCGTTCCGCCGCGGGACTCCACGGCCTGAAGCAGCAGCTCCAGCTGCCGCTCCTTGAGTTTCTTGAGCACCGAGTGCGTGAGCGCCTTCAGATCCGCCTCGGCGCCCCCGGCCGCCCCGGCACCCGAGGTTGGGGGATGGGGATGGTGGTGACCTTTGGCACCTCGGACTGCCTTGCCCAGGCAGCAGCCAGCCCTGCCCGCACCGCCGCCACCAGCCCCATAAGCCCGGCCGTCCGTCGCCCCTTCTCCCCGCAGCTCGCCTCCTCCGCCGCCACCCCCCACGCCCTCCTCCTCGTCCTCGCCGCCTGGCGCACGGCTCCTCCAGAGACGCCGGACGAGCGCAGATCGTTTGGTCCTGAACATGCGGGGCGAGGAGGCGAGGAGAAAAGTCGTTTGCCGGCTAAGGAGCGAACATGACCTCCGCACACCATGAAGAAGTCGGGCGCCGAGTTGGGGCAGCAGGCGCAGGCGACAGCAGCAACAGCAGGGGCCCGGGCAGAAGCGGCGGCGGCCCGAGGGGCGCTCCGTGGCATGCGCCAGTCTCCCGGAGGCCGGGGCGCGCGCGGGGGCCCAGGGGCGCCCGCCGGGGATCGGGGGCCTGCGCTTCGGCTGCCCCACCCGGCGCGGCCCGCGCCCTGCGCGGCTCTCGGGCCCCGGCGTGCCCCGGAGGAACGCGACCGCCGCTTCCCTGGGGGCGGCCGAGGCAGCCCCGGTCGACGCCTCCCCCAAAAAAGGCCCCCCTACAGTGGCTCCCGAGTGTCGGGCTCGCCAGCCTCGGCTTCCTACATGGAAGATCCTCGGGGGCAAAAAAAACCGAAAGACGTTAGGCTGAGCTACTGAAGGGAGGAAAAAGCCTCTTTCCCCCTTGCTAAGCAACTTAATTTGGGGGTGGGGAGAAGCAGGCAATTAAAAAAAAAAAAGGCAGGCACACGATTTATTTTTTTCTTCTATATCCTTAGTAACCGGATCTCCTCGAATTCTGTGCACGCGAAGTCTTGAGGGAGGGGGCCGAGTAGACTTCACCCCTCCTGAGATGTCTGGAGGGTCTCTCAAAAACCCCCAAACCAAATATGCAAAGCCCCCAATGGAAAAAAAAAAAACACCACCTCCTCGCACCTCAGAGGTCTGGAGGGCACCGGATGGAGCCCGGGTTTAAAAAGAGAAAATGTTTACAAAGTAGAACAAGATGTTGGAAGGGTGGGGAAAAAAAAAAACACGTATCCACGAGTTACATCCCCCTTTTTTTCCTTGCTGAACCCCGCCGGTCTTCCTTTCCTTTTCTTCTGCCAAAAAAAAAATCGTATTTCTTTTAATCCACAGAAAGGTCTGGCTAGACTGCTTCAATCTTGCGTATCTGGGTGTTTTAGAGTCTCTGGTCTTTCCTCCTGTGCTCCCGGGGGGCCCAGGTCCTCGGTGGGGACTTCCTCCGCGCTGGGGAAGCAGGGACAGAAGATGCTGCGGCGGCGGCGGCGGCTGCGCCCCGGGGGGCTGTCAGCGCGGGGGAGGGCGGCGCGGCGGCGGGCTCCGGCGGGTCGCAAGCTCTCGCCCCCGAGGGCACAGGCGGCGGGCTAGCTAGTGTGGGGGCCGCCGGTACCCCTTCTCCTGACCGCGGGTGGCCGCCGGGGCTGCTCGCATGAGCTGCTGGCCCCGACCCGACAGTGGCGGCAGGAGGCCCGGTGTCCTCTCGCAGCCTCTTCCTCCGAGACTCTCTTCGTCGCGCCCGGGAGCCTCCTCGTCCCCCGTCCGCCCTCTCCTGGCGCTCAAGTCCTTCTGCCGCCGCTGGGGGCTCGCCGCGCCGCACTCAGGGACTCCGGGGCCGAGCGCTCGGCGGCGTGGCGCCGGCTGGCTGGCTGCGTCTCAGGCAGCTCTCTCCGGCGCGGCGAGTGGACCGAGCGAGGCGCCCGGCTGGCTCTGCTGGCGCAGCTCGGGGACAAGATCCTCTGTACGCCGATCAGCGAGCAAATGTGCCCAGGGCTCGCCGCCTCCCGCAAGGCCTCCCGCCTCCGCCCCCTTCCCTCCCCCCTCTACCCCTCCCTCCCCCGCCCCCAGCCGCCGCCGCCTCCTTCCCGCCCCCCCCCACCCGTCCCTCCGCTCGGCTGGTTCCACTGCGCAGTGGCGCGCCCGGCTCCGGCCTCGTCACGTGGCCGTCTAGACACCCTGTCGCTTTAAAAAAAAAAAAAAAGCGATTGTGTTTCGCAAACAACAGATCGGGTTTCTAAAAGCTATTTCAACCCCCCTCCCAGTTACCGCCACCCTCACCCAGGTCTTCAGAGGGGTACCCACGGGTGGAGGGAGGTGGGAGATCGAGACGGCCCCGGGGGTCGGCGGAGACCCAGCGGGAGCAGGGGGAAGTCGGAAGAGCTGGGGGCATAGAGCGGGCGAGTTTGGAGCGGAATGAGCCGGTCAGTGGCCCGATTTAGACCAGCGGAGCTCGCCCGGGCGCTTCATTCATTCGTTTTGTTTTAAGGCCCTGGCGGCGGATCCCTTGGAAAGGGGAGGAGATCGCTGTCTGTTTCAAAGACATTTACACCGGCCAGGACAGAGGCCCTAGGAAGTGTGTGCTAGAGGGAACAGCCGGGCGACCGAGGGCGGAGAGGCGGCGCGAATGTGACCTCAGCGGCCGCCGCGTTCCCTCCCGCCCTCTCCCGCTCCGGGCTCGGGTTTCTAGGACTGCCTGGAGAAGTGTGTCTTGTGCACAGCTCTGGAATGCATTTGGCAGGCTGACGAGCAACGAGGGGCAGCATCCTGGAGGGAGGAGGGGTGCAGCTCGCCTGCACGCCGCCGGCAGGTTTCCTCCCGGCCTGGAAGACCTCCGGCACCCGCCACTCGGCCTCCCGGCGCGCGAACGTTACCCAGCGAACAGACCTGCTTAAAGCATTCAACATCTTGAGGGGCCTGCTTAGGGTCAGAGAGTTTATCCCTTGACCTCAGGTTCCAGAGAAGGCCAGCCACAGATGCAGGTGACTGCTTCAAAGTAGAAAAGGTATTTGTCAAGCAAAAGTCCCGGGTGCTGGTCAGACGATAGCACTAGAGTGTTAAATGTTACTGAGACAACTAGTTGGCATGGTGATCCAACCTCACTTATTTACTGGGTTTTTGAAAAGTCTCTTGAAATTGTAATACTAGGACAGTAATGAAACTCACGGAGGTGGGGTAAGGAATTTTTACAAAAAGTGGAATGTAATATTTAATTCTCCCCACCGGAATTATATCTTCTGGAAAACATAAATTGTAAATACCCTTTCTTTCCAGTAACTTTTGTTTCTAACCTGATAGATACTTGATACATATTTAGAGGGCTGCAAATATAATTCATTAGAGTCTCTGGGTTCAGCTACTAGCAACACAGAGTAGGAATCAACACTTCGAATTAGGTTTTTGGACCATTCCCCTACCACACTAAAATCATATGAATAAAAAAACCCAACAAGTTTTGTTACGTGATCCTCTTCCCAGCTAGGGACCCTATGTCGTGGGATAAAGACAACATGCCAACAGTATAGAAGCATCAGCAGGTCCAGGACGACAGTGGCACGTAGGCAGTTACTGGATAGCATAGTAATTTTGCTAAAAATTAAAATGCCCCTTATTGGAATTGTGTGGGAACACTGAACACTCTAAAGCAACCTGGGAAGTCAAGAAGGCCAGAGAAAAAAAGGAGGAGAGATGACTCCACTGCTACAGGCAGGGAATGACCAAAGACACAGAAATGCAGTCTAGGAAATGTGTCATTTTAGAAAAGAATAGGAAGGGGCTGGAGAGGTGGCTCAGAAGAGCTGTGGCTGCTCTTTGAGGGGACCTCAATTTGCCTCCTAACTCCTACTTCCGGAACCTCGTAACTGCACTCAAGTTCCTGGAGATTCTGACACCCTCTTCTGGTTTCCTCGGCACTGCATATTCTCTCTCTCTCTCTCTCTCTCTCTCTCTCTCTCTCTCTCTCTCTCTCTCTCTCTCTCACACACACACACACACACACACACACACACACACACACACCTTAGAAAGACATAGGAAGCCTTTTTTAAAAAGTTACTTCATGGAGTTCTGCAGCTCACTGGGCAGACAACTTGTACGGACAGTGCCCTCTGGTTAGATGCTACCATCAGAGGCTTTCTAAGGCTTTCTAGAGAAGGGTCATGGTCTTGCAGGGTCCCATTTCTCTAGGTAGACAAGAGAGGCTAAACCAGGCTACAGGTGACAGGAAGAATTAAATGAACAGAAAGCAAATGTCACCCTTCTAATTACGCTCTGTGGCTACGTGGACAATCTGGAGAAGTCTGGAGACGTGAGTGGTGCTAATCCCCTTTGTAATGAAAGGCCTGGGTACACATGAGGCAAGTAGGTGTAATGGATATTTCAGGAGCTTGAATCTGATGTCACAGCTTGTCTGGATGGAACGTGCAACTACTTGCAGAGCTATGTTCCCATCTAGTGTAATTGTGGGTGTTTTAATTCAGGCGTCACCTCTATTTTGCCCTCTCTCCATGGCTTTCCTCCTTCATTTTACTACTTGAGGGAACAGTGGGTGGGATGCTGGACAAGTAGCTGCAATGGCCGATGCTTTATGGTTCCCTGGCATCCCCTGAATCTGTTAACATCCCAACCTTCTTGACAGCCAGCCCCACCCCATCACATTCTTACTCCTTCCCTTTCCAAGAAAGAAGCCAGAAGCCCGAAGCCAGCAGTAGAGCTCTGCCTGGCTGGTATGCCTAGAAAGGGAGGGTTCTTCTTTCAGCTCACGGTCACGAATGGGACCCATAGGCACTGATTTCAGACTATTCTGATCCTTTCGCAAAGAAAGTTAGGAATCCAGCCTATTGTGAATGAATTTGATTGTAATCGTTTTCTGGCAGAGAATATGGAATGAAATATCTTATTTGCAGTTGTTTATTTCCTGTTGTGGCTTCTATTTTCATCTTTCAGTCACTTTGGTGATAGTAATCAAACCCTAATCATGGTGCAGCCACAAGTCACAGAGACCAAAATAGCAGACTTATGACAGACAGACAAGGATGGAGACGGCTAAGGACCTGGCTGTTAATCACCAGTCCCTCCGCTCACAGCCCATTGGCTAGGTGTCTGGAGAAGAGCTGAAACAGAGAGATATCAGCTTGTGCCTGAGGCCTCTGAGCAGCCAAGGCCCCTAGGTCCCAGAGCAGCAAAGTGAGCAGGAAGTGGCCTCAAAAAAAGTAAGTTCTCTGCACGTGTCAAGGAGAGGTGGTTCACAGAAGGGCCTGATTTGAGCCAAATCAAGGCTGAGAAGAGTCTACCAAAACTCTTGACATCTCAAAATGACCACAAGCAAAAGCAGAAAACCTCCTCCCTAGGAGGACCAGATTCTGCCTATTGGTTCCTTTCTCCATTTTTTTAGAGGTTCCAAGATGGAAGAGTAAAAGCTCCCAGTGCCTCAGGGGGTGGGGTCAGGGTGAGGCAGGGACAGTTTTTCTTGCAAAAGCCAAAAGGAGAAACAATTGGAAAATATCAACATTTCTTGCACAATCGTCCCCCTAAAGAATGCGTGAGTGAGCCCTAAACCATCCTCAACTGGCAGCTCTACAGACGGAAGTGAGGTTACGAAAGTGAGGCAGCGTGAGTAAGGCTGGCGGGCGCTCAGCACTTCTTTGCCTTATCTCGGGGAGAACTCGAACTAAGTGAATGAAAACGCATCTGATTCACAATCAAATAAAGACACCATAAGCCCTGACTCATCAAATATTGTAGCGTTACAGCCACGCTGTCAGCTGATCCAGAGTGTCTGCCAGGTATCTGTCCAGAGCACTCAAGTTAGGTACTGAGTGTGGGGTGAGGACACATGAAGTGGTTGCTCGTTGTAGCAGTGAAGACAGAAACAACCAGAAAAAGTGGCATGGGAATAGACATTTAAATACACAATCATGTAGAGATTCACCAACCCCCAGACAAGGGCCCTGGACAGCTGCTGGGCAGAGCTGGGTGGGGAATCCAGGCATATCACTTTTTGGACTTCTTGAATTCTGAAGCAAGTAAGCATGTTACTTATCACAAATGCAGACCTGTAAATTGTTTTAATCTTTGCCTGCTTTTCTCATTTCCTGGAAATCACTGCTGACAGTCTCGTAGCAAAAGACAAGTTGGCCAGGTCCCATGTAGAGGTGATGCTGTAGATAGCGTGTCTCTCCATGGGGAAGTTGCTAAAGGAAGGCCAATGACAACAGAAGCCAGTGTCTCATCACAGAGAGCAAGGGTGAAGGCTGCTCCATCATGACCCTGACAAGAGTCAGAAAGGAAACTGGTCTAATTAGAAGACATTCTAGGTACCAGTCAGGTGCAAGTCTAACCCAGGGCCAGTGGCCTAACAAAGGCTCATATGATGATGGAGATTCAGGAAGGAGACTTCTCAGTCAGAGAAAAGGAGAGCTTTGCTTGGGAGAAACAAAAGAAAAATAAAAGAAAAAAAATGGACTCATGTGATTCTCCATTCACTTAGCAGTCACCGGTTCAGAGCTGATGTGCCAGGCACCAGGCAAGACCTCTGGAGGATGCCAATGGCTATATTAAAACAGCGTCTGTCCTCGGGAAGTGCACAATAGAGAAGGGGGGTAGGAATGGGAAGATACCCTATCCTCATAAAATGGACCCTAACTGGAGAACAGAAAACAGCAGGCTTACTCTACGTAGCGGGATCTCACCTGGTTTCTCGAAGGAAAAAGATTTGAGGGTTGGTTGGACTGAGCTGAGTAGGCAGAGTGAAAGCTTCTGATAGTACCGGTGGTCCTAGGGAAAATAAAAACAAGAAAAAAAAAAATCAAAGTGGAACCTAAGTCAGAAGAACCTTGGTCTACCCTCGTGTTGTTCTGAACATTGTCCATGCTGCAGACAGGTTTCTATCTAGAACCTCAAGACACAAGTATACTTCAAGATTGTAGTCACATGGGCCTGACAATTAGTCATTGTTACTGTCTAATTTATGTCTGGTTTCTACCTTTCCATTGCCTTGCAAAGCACATCAAAGTGTCACTCAGGCACTGAACTCTGCTTACTGGGTGCTGGTTAAGATCTGCTTGGGGAAACCTGATAGTGGGGAATTGAGCCAGCCGTCCTTAGAGGGACAGGGACTGTCCCCCTTTTGTACAGTGTCACTTTGAGGTTGGCCACATCTAATGGTCCTGGCACACAGTAAGACTTACCAGATGAGTGCAGACTCTAGGTAAGTCACAGAAGACCTAGAGAAGTAATTCTCAACCTCTGGGTTGCAACCCCTTTGGGAACAACGTATCAGATATTCTGCAAATCAGATATGTGTGTTTACAATTCATAACATTAGCAAAATTACAGTCATAAAGTAGCAATGAAAACAATGCTATGGTTGGAGGTCACCACAACGTGAGAAACTGTATTGAAGGGTCACAGCATTAGGAAGGTTGGGAACGTCTGCACCAGAGGGACAGGAAGGACCCCCGACCCAATTCTGGAATTAACCAGACTTTCCTGTCCTTGCTAACTCCTGAGAGGCTTTTGGAGAAGCAGTTTCCTTTGTCTGCCTGCCTTCCTCCTCCCGAATTAACAAAGTCTTGTGTGTGCCAGACTCCAAGCATCACTCAGAGAACAAAGTGCTCCCCACTGGGCTGCTTGGAAAAGGTGCTGCCACCGTGGGAGCCCAAGTATCTGTAAACCCGGTTGCTTACAGATGCTAATCTCTATTCTTATCATGGGTCCTGAGGTCGGAGCCTCTGGTCTAACCTTGCAGTGCCTAGGAAGTGGATTGGTAATTGCCTAAGCAATAAGATAACTAGAAGGAAACCACTCTCTGATGACTGGGATTTTGTTTTGTGTGGGAGTGGTTTTACAATGACCAGTTTCAAAGGGGTCTCCCTAAGACTGGTTACCACTCATCCAAAGGTAAAGCTGGTGTTTGAGTTTAAAAACAAACAGGACTGGGAAATCTTTTCCTGTTGCCAAGAGAGAAAGTTAGCTGAGAAAATAAGTGCGGAGTTACATATTTCCTCTATTGCGCCCTGGCAATGACTCCATTTGTAATGATGGACAGTAGGGAGTGAGGGCTTCCCCTTCACAGAGGAGGCACCCAGGATCCTGCCGCTCTGAGCCCGGTCTCTCCATCTCACTGACATCTGAAGGATCTCACGGTTGTAGGAACTGCTGCCTTAGTGTTTTGCAGACCCGAGGATGAAGGATGAGAAGAACTGAACAAAATGGGAGTTGGGGCTTACTGCAAAGGGTGGTGAAGGATCTCAGCACCTAAGAACTGGCTCCAATCCAAACTCCACCGTTCATGGTCAAGTTCATGTAGTGTTGGGAGTTCTAACAAAATGTGAGTTATTTGGTATCTTAAACTCATGCTTTCTATCTTGCTGGTTGTTGTGCGGTTGATGCACGTTTAGTGATATGTGCTTGAAGAACACAGACGCCCAGAGAAGAAAGGCAGAGTTTCCCGGGTCCCAGGTACTCACTTAACCATCAGCCTACGTGACAGTGCAAAGGCACCTTAGCTCTTCAGTCCCAGATGAGTGAGCCAATCTTATTCCAGAAGCTACTTCCCCAGACGTAAGAACCAGACCCAGAGGACAGCCTCTGCCTCACCCTCCTTCACACAACACTGGGTCTGTCACCTTTGAAGCATTTCTCAAGCCATGTTTATCCCCAGGCCCACGCAGAACACAGTCAGGGTACAGAACACAACCTCAGCACCAGTCTGCTTTTCCTCTCTTCTTTTCTGGTCTTTCTCAGATGTACAGATCTCTTCTAGCCCAAGGACCACTCATCAAAGATCTCACTGTGTCGCCACACAAGGGGTCTTTGGCCACTCTGAGAACAGAGACAAATTCTTTGCCTTGGAAGTTGAAGTCCTAGTAGCCTGGAGTTTTTCCACTTTCCCAGGCACCTTAGGGTTCCTGCTGCAGCTCCAGAGCTGGGGGAGTGTAAGAGGTGATGGGGAGGCCAGTGTTAACTCATCCTGCAGCGTTCTTCTGCACATGTCCCCAGCGTAGGTGCAGCTGCCCTTGTGCCCTCTTCCCCGCCCCTCCCCACCTCTTTTAAGACAGAGTATTATGCAGCCCTAGTTGTCCCAGAACTTATGTAAACCAGCCTGGCCTTGAACTTACAGAGATCCACCTGCCTCTGCCTCTCAAGTGTCAGGGATTAATGTCTTCCACCTCTGCCCCCCCCCCCCCCCCCCCCGGCCCCAACAGTAAGTTTCATGAAGACAGGAGCTGCGTCCCAGAAGCTCCAGCATTCACTGCGTGCTGAGCAAATGAGTAGACAAGCCATGGTGGAAAAGTCTGTCTTTTATTCTAACATAATGTCCTTTCTAGTTTGAAGAACTAATGTGCCCCACAGTCAATGAAGTGAGATGTTAATAGACGATAAGTTTTGTTTGTTTGATTGATTGATTTTAATTTTATGTGCTTTGGTGTTTTGCCCGAATGTATGTCTGTGTGAGGTTTTCGGAAGGCTCTGGAACAGGAGTTACAGACAGTTGTGAGCTGCCATGTGAGTGCCGGGAATTGAAGCTGAGTCCTCTGGAAGAACAGCTAGTGCTCTTAACTGTACAGCCATGTCTCCAGCCCCCTAGAAAATGTTTATTTTATAATTATCATTATTGTATTTATTTGAGAGGGATGGGCACACATGAGCCCATGTGTGCTCGTGTGCCCTGATTCACACACGGAAGCCAGAGGACTCCTTTCCACAGTCATTTCTCTCCATCTACCATGTGGGCTCTGTGGGGGCAAACTCAAGTCATCAGGCTTGTTGGCCAGTGCTGTTACCCGCTGAGCCGTTCGGCGTGTCTTGGATGGTGTTTATTTACAGAGCTGTTCGGCAAAGTGAAATGCTGGCAACTCAAATGAGGTGTCTCTTGATCCAAAATGGGGAAGTTAAGGAACTATCTCGGAATGACCAAGGACAGTGGAAGAACCTAGATGTGTCAATGATGAAAACAATACTCCAAACGATAACAGAGATTAACTCAAAACCTTCTCACCTCCCTCTGCCCAGCTCTGCTTTCCTTGCTGACCTCTAACTAGTTTGGGGAACTCAGACTCTCAGGATAGCTTTTCTGGCCCCAAACTCACCCGATTCTTCTATCTATTGCCACACTGAAGAATGAACAGCTATCCCAGAGAGCTTGGCTCTGGAACGCTGCAAAAAGATGACACCTTGCCTTGATCTGTGTTTCCAGAATGCACTGCAGTCCCCAGAGTCACATACTGTGGCCAGGTCAGAAGGACATGCATCTTTCTCTTCCTGTACCCAGGGCCACAGCAACCAACGATGTGGGGACATGGCTGATGTTTAGTAGGTTCACACTCTGAAAATATTTGAGGAGACCCACTATGTACTAAACATTGAATCAAGTCCTTGGTCGTCACTCCTTTGGGGAGTTTATAGTCTATCCTACAAAGAAAATTGACAATAACCATGTGGTGTGAATGTATGGTGTGTGTGTGTGTGTGTGTGTGTGTGTGTGTGTGTGTGTGTGTTACAGGGTCTCCTCTGTATATGTAATCTAGGCTATTAACTTGTGATCCTCCTGTCTCTGCCTCCTAAATGCTGGGATTACAGCCACTATATACAGTCTTTTTTACTTTTTTTTTTTTTTTTTTTTTTTTTGTCTCACTAAGTTGCCCAGGCTGGTCTGGAACATTCAAATCTTCTTGCCACAACCTCCTGGGTACTGAGATTACAGGCCTATAGAGTCAGGGCAAGCTTGGTGTTTTATAAATGACAATTGGCCTCAGTTGCAAGAGCTTTGGGAAACTGAGTAGACCGAGGGAGCTGAGTGGGAGAGGCAGAGTAGAGGTGAGAATGTGTCAGAAGTGGTATCTGGAATACCAGGCTGGGAAGAACAAGGTACAGGGAAGAGTCTTCCGGGAATGAGAGAGCTAGGTCCTGGCTGTGTGGGTGAGCCAACAGGTGAGCTGGCTTACAGCCCACTGGCCTCACCTGGAGGCCATCACAACTGGGTGTGTCAGCTGAAGGGAGCAGTGGAGCATGGAGAAGGCCTTGGTGACAGGATTGCCAGGCACCTTGGAGCACTCATCCCGTAAGATGGAACGTGCCACCAAGTCAGACAACTGTGATATCAGGGATAGCCCAGAGCATACAGGACTGTCAGGCATCACCTCTGTCCCTAGTCGTGGTGCCACCTCGATTTCCCATCCATAAAACAAGGGCAGTCATCCCTCTAGTGGAGAGTGGTGGGGGGATTTGATAAGGTCATGGATGAGAAGGGAGAAGAGAGGCTGCTGTCAAATCATGATACAGGAAGATGCCGAGCAGGCGGGAGGCACCCTGAACCTCAGCACACAGTGGGCAGGGCCCCTCCAACCATGGCCTTCTCTTCCTATGCATTCCTCTTCAGGATTACATTGCAAGTGTTCCATTCCATTCTATTATTACAGTAAAACATTTCATCCTGCAGGGGAGCTCCTTAAGCAGAGAGGTAAACAACCAGAAAAAAATAGCTTTGAGAATTCCCTGAAGCTGACCAGATTAATTAGGCCATTCCTGTCAGAGTAAAAAAAAAAAAAATTTATATATATATATATATATATATATATATATATATATATATATATATATATACACACACACACACACACATATATGTATATGTGTGTGTATGTATGTATATGTGTATGTGCAAAAAAGACTCTCAAATAAGCTGGTTGGACCAACTGAGGCACCTGGAAAAGACGCTCTCCAGCCTGCTGAGCTGCCTGCAGGCTGTGCAGTGTGCTCCAGGTTCCCAGCTCTGTGAGCTGTCACCTGTGCTGGGGTGGACTTTGAGTTATCTCTAGTTCTGTACCTCAATAAAACATATGGGTTCACCAAGTTGGCCTTCAGTGGTATCCACACTTTGGTCTGTCATGGGTTCCCTATCTGGGGTAAGTAGACTGTCCTGTTTTATCTCCAGGAAAGGTTTTGTCACACTACAGCATGTGTATGTGTGTGCACCTGCACATATCCACAGTGTGGCTGTGTCAGAGCCCAGCCTGGGGGAGGGTGGGTGTGGCTGCTTCACTCTTCTGTGGGTTCTTCAAATAAAACTCAGGTCATCAGGTGGTAAGCACCTTTAACAGCTGAGCCATCTTGTGTGGTGTGTGTTAGGTAGGGTTGGGAGGCTGAGACAGGGTCCTGCTACAGAGCCTTGGCTGGCCTTGAACTCAAAATAAGGTAGAAAAGATCTAATTCCCATTCTTGTCCTCTGATCTCAATGCATTGACAAATCACCAAAAGCAAGACTGAAGTCTGCTGGGTATATAACGAATTTAGCAGAGTGCTCGAGGAACAAGCACGGGTCACGGTGTCCAGTCCCTAACTCTGCATTAAAAGGTATAAAAGCCGGGCGTGGCAGTGCATGCCTTTAATTCCAGCACTTGGGAGGGAGGCAAAGACAGGTGAACCTCTGAGTTTGAGCCAGGACTACAAAGAGAGACCCTGTCTTGAAAAACAAATAAAACAAAATAAAAACAAACAAACAAAGAACCACGTGTAGGGCGTAGGCATACCTGAGAGTCCAAGGCCCTGGGTTAATAAAAAACTGGGAATGGTCATACAGATTTATAATCCAACACTTGAGAGGGAGAGGTACGAGGACCATAAATTCAGCTATTCTCAGCTATTAAGGAAAGCTTGAGGCCAGCCTGGACTACCTGAGACTCTGTCTCAAGCAAACAAATGAGTGAGACAGTGTGCCGGAGGCTATATGTAGGCTAGGAACAAATCTGTACCATTTTACTGAAGTGACCTTGAATTTGGGGATGGAGGTCCTTGACGAAAGATCCTCACACACTGGTGTTTGTGATGCTCTAATAACTAAGTCCTCGGGGGTTCACCTTCCCAAGATGGTTGACCAGTAACCCCTTTGACTGGATGCAGTGTGTAGTAACTTGCCAGGATTTCAAGTCCATTCCTGCTTTTCTTTCTGAATGGACAAATGCATGCTAAGCAACATGTGGAGAAAGATGTTGAAGAAACCCTCTGATAACAATCTGAAACTGATCATTTGTTTAAAAATTCATACAAACACTGGGCAGTGGTAGTGCACACCTTTAATCCCAGCACTCGGGAGGCAGAGGCAGGCGGATCTCAGTGAGTTCAAGGCCAGCCCAATATACAGTTGTTTTCAGGACAGCCAGGGCTACACAGTGAAATCCTGTCTCAAGGAAAACAAAAACAAACAAATAAAAAAGAGTGAAGCCTGAGCTTTTGGGAGGTCAAAATCTGGCTAGTGCCTTCTGTAGCATGGGTTGAGAGTCAAAGGCTTCGAAACAACCTGTATCTAAGCCCCTTTACTCCTCAAAAAGACCCAAGGTATTCATCTGCTGTTGCACGGGTCTTACACTCATGTGCACACAAGGAAGGAAGGAAGTCCTTTTGCAATTTTTAGTGGAAATCTAATAAAGTCTGTGAGTAAATTAAGCTAAACTGTGAAATTTACAACCATGGGGGCTAGAGGGATGGCTTAGCAGTTAAAAGCACTGGCTGTCCTGTGTCCACTTCCAGAGGACAAGGCACCCACATGGCAGTTCACAACCATCTGTAACTCCAGTTCCAGGGGACCCAATGCCCTCTTCTGGCCTTTGTGGGCACCAGGCACACATGAGGTAAACAGACATATGAGCAGATAAAATACCAATAAAAATAAATGAATTAAAATTTGAAACTTCAGATCTATTAGTCAGTGTGTTATCACTATGACCAACTGCTTGACAGGAACACCTTATAGAGGGGAAATTTAGTTTTAGTTTTGTTATTTGTTTATTTGTATGGTTGTTTCTTCCCCTATTTTTGGTTTGATTTGAGACAGGGCCTTCCTTACTCTTTAACCCAGGCTGACCTGCAAACTCATAATCCAGGCTGGTCTTGAACTCACAATAATCCTACTGCTTCAGCCCTTCCAAGTGCTAAGATTAGAAATGTGAGTCCCCATGCCTTCATGGGAAGTTTTAATTTCAAAGAAAATTTGAATTTCATAAATCATGGTGGGCATGTAAATTACTGGTTCTCTCTGGTAGACAGTTTGGATTGATAACCTTAAAAATGTTTCCATAGAGAGACAAAACCTGGCGTGTACCTACACACACACACTGGAATATTATTCAGCCCTAAAAAGGACTTTCCAACACATGCCACAATGTAGATACACCATGAAGACATTATACTAAGTGAAACAAACTAATCACAGAAGGATACCTGCTGTGGGATTCACTTTTGTGAGGTCATAAAAAAGCAGAAAGAATAGGTTTATGGGGGCTGGGAGAGGAGGCTAGAATGTGTAGTAAAGGTCCAGATTTTGTTCATTTGTTGTGACCGTCCTGGAAATAACAGGGTGATGGATTATCCAACAACGGGTATGTGTTTGATACTAATAAATTCCAGTTTACTTTAAAATGGTTAAAATGGTCAATCTGATGTTATGTATATTTTATAATTTTTAAAAAAAGTTTCTATCCCCAATAGTCTGTCTAGGAATCTCCTCAAAAGACGTAATCAAAAATGAGGACAATATGTTTGTATTCGAGGGTTGACACTAATCTTATATTGGAAAAATAAGGAATAACCCTGGGCAAAACCATAGCAGAATGAAGAGCGTTTGGAGTTATCTGCAGTGAGGAGAGAGATGACTCCACTAACGAGTCACTCTGAGAGGATACAGAGTGAACCACATGACAATCCTGAGCCGCTAGCAGCCACACTTCAAACCATCTCCACGGAGCAAGCCCCGCTGGGGACATCTGCACCCACCCGGGGTTCATCTGCTGGGAAAACAGAGCATCAGCAAGCAGTGGGTATTCTGGGTGGTAGGGACCACAGGGGCGTGTTTATGATCTTCATCTGCATCCCAGTGTTTGAGATAAACATGCATTAATTACTTTTATGTTGGGGAAAAAATGATAAATCCATTTTAAGAACACCATAGAGCTTGCAGGAGCATCTCCCATTCCCAGCTGGATCCGGTCTGTTCGGGAAGTGGTTAGACCCCAGGCGGCTTCCACGGCACATGCTTCCCATCACTCTAGGGGTGGGTCAGGTCTGTGATGTATGCTGGTGTCTGTGAAGCACCCGGGCCACCACGTGGGTGTTCGTAATGAATGTTTGTGCGTAGGTAACTGTGGCCTGAAGTACTTTCCTTTGCTCTGAGGCAGCTGGGGGTCCTGCTGCTCTGCAGTGGCTTCAGCAAGACTTTCTAAATATGTACAGAAGTTGCTTAGAGAGAACAACAGGTCAGAGATGTTACAGACATGGGTCTGTCGTATATTTCACATTTGAACAGGATGTGGTTGACAAGAATGATTCACAGGGGGTTAGCTAATATGTCAAGACACAGTTACATGTCAAATACTTAGCAGTGCATGTTTAGAGGGGGGTGTTAGCAGTTTGATTGAAATGATACTATTCTAACAGAAGGGAAGTTCTGATTTCTCAATAGAAGGTAAGATGTTTACTTCAAAATTTACACATGATTGAAATAAAGAAAAAACATCTTTCTTTCTTTTCTTTTCCTTCTTTCTTTTTCTTTCTTTCTTTCTTTCTTTCTTTTTTTTACAGGGCTTCTTTGTGTAGCTCTGGCTGAAATCAGAGATCTGCTTGTCTATCTCCCAAGTGCTGGGATTAACTATGTGTACCTCCACCACTCAGTGAAAACTTTTTTTTTTTTTTTTTTTTTTTTTGAGACAGGGTTTCTCTGTGTAGCCCTGGCTGTCCTGGAACTCAATCTGTAGACCAGGCTGGCCTCAAACTCAGAAATTCACCTGCCTCTGCCTCCCAAGTACTGGGATTAAAGGCGTGCGCCACCATCGCCCAGCGAAAACTTCTAAATACTAAAGAAAACCTGAATACCACCCTCTAGGCTGGGAAGACTGCATGTTATGAAGATATTATTAATCCTTTTCAAATTGAGGTATTGGCCCCAACTGAGGTTCATGCAAAATTTTTGCTTGGGAATTGGCCAGGCTGATGGACTACACCTTACGCTTAAATGGAAGAGAAATACTAGGTATTTTGATAAATAAAAGCCATGGGCAGGTATTAGGCTAACCGGATATTAAAAGCACTGTAAAGCATTCATGATGTACAAGTTAGTCTGAAGTTCCTAACTGGTGCTTGCACAGAGAGCCATGAACACCTAGAAGCCAGAAACACTGTAAATACATATGGCTTTTGTCAATGGTCAGTGTATGGTTTTGGTTAACTTTCTTCTTCTTCTTCTTCTTCTTCTTCTTCTTCTTCTTCTTCTTCTTCTTCTTCTTCTCTTCTTCTTCAATATTTATTTATTTTTATTTATATGAGTACACTGTCACTGTCTTCAAACACACCAGAAGAGGGCATCATATTCCATTACGGATGGTTGTGAATCACCATGTGGTTGCTGGGAATTGAACTCAGGACCTCTGGAAGAACAGTCAGTGCTCTTAACCACTGAACTATCTCTTCAGCCATTTGGTAACTTGTATATGTTTATTTCCTATCTTATTCATTTCTGTCCTTATTTCTTTGGTCTTTTTTTTTTTTTTTTTTTTTTTTTTTTTGATTTTATGTGTTATTAGTGTGCGTAGCATATGAAGTATGTGAATGCAGGCATGTGTGGAGGTCGGAGGACAACCTTCCAAAGTCAGCTCCCTCTTTCCCCAGGTTTCAGGGGTTGAATCTGTGAGGACTTGTGATCAGGGCAGGCCATCTTCCTGGCTCTGAATGTGATCTCCCCCTCCCCCTGCTCAAACTAATCTGAAATATTAAAATCATTGATTTTCAGCTCTTCTTTTATGACAGAAATGTAGAGCATACATTTTCTTTTGCATAATGTTAGCGTCGGCTTTCCATTCTTGGCATTTTATATTCCACTATTATCCCGTTCACAGATTTTCCCCTTAGGTTATTAAGGAAGTGTTTCTTTGTTCTTAAATATTTGCGGACACTTTCCAGCCTTCTTTTTGTATGTTAATCTCACAATGGTCAGAACGCATATTCTGGATGGTTTTAAAATGTTGTGGATGTTAGTTATCTGTAAACATGTATCATACACATGAGTATGAGTTCAGGAGGCAGAGGCAGGCAGATCACAGGTTCAAAGCCAGGCTGGGCTACATGGCAAGACTTAGTCTCAAAACAAAGCTTTCTATGTATAAATGTTAAAGTTTGTATTTATTTGCTTTATTGTGTGTAGGTACTATTTTATGGGGTGGATGCATATGTAGCCAAAGGGCAGACTTGTGCAGTGGGCTCTCTCCTCCCATCTTTCCACGGGTTCTAGGAATAGAATTCAGATGGTCAGGCATTTTACCTGCTAGGTCATCTCACCGGCCCTATAAAAGCTGTGTGTTGCTTGTTTGGTTTGGTTTGTTTTAAGCCAGGCCTGTTGGCATCACTAATCCTAGCTACTCAGGAGGTAGAAGCAGGAGAATCAAAACCTGGGATACAGAATGAGACAGCCCCAGTCTGGATAACTTAAGAGACTCTGTCTCAAAAACACAACGCACAGCAGTGAAGGGCACCTGCTGCTCTTGTGGAGCACAGGAGTCAATTGCCGGCAGTTCCCTGGGGATTTGATTCCTCCGGCCTCTGTGGGCATCCACATTCACACACACACACACACACACACACACACACACCTACACACACACACACACCTATACACACACACACCACACAGATCCTCCCACAATCCCCCCACAGACACACACACCTACAAAAACTGCCCCCCCGACACACACACAGACACCACACACAGACACACTACACACACACACAAACACACACAGAGACACACACTACACACATGCACACACACATATGCATACACCACACACACACACACACACACACATGCATGCACACACACACTAAGAAAAATAATACGAAGTAAAAGTGGGGCCGGCGTGTAGCCATGTAGCCTGCTCGCTGACCACGTGGCAGGCCCTAGGTCCAATGTTTAGAACTGTCAAAGAAAATTTTAAAAAGCTGAAGCATACAGTTCAATATTTGAAAGGCATTCTACCTCAATATTCTCCCTGATTAGGTGGGGAAATAATAATAATACTTAATGTCATCTCATCATGAGATTAATATGAGAATTAAGTAATAATATTGTTAATATACATTAAGTACTTACAGACATATTTGGCACTTTTAGAGTAGACTTCTCTAATTAATGTATAGAAGATCAATCATCAGGATTATTTTTTTTTGGCTTTTTGAGACAGGGTTTTTCTATGCAGCCCAGGTTGTCCTGGAACTCACTTTGTAGACCAGGCTTGCCTAGAACTCAGAGATCCACCTGCCTCTGCCTCTGCCTCCAGGGTGCTGGGATTAAAGGCCCTTGCTGCCACCACCCAGCCAAGACTAAGCTTTTAAATTTAAATTGTAACTCTTTTGAGGCAGGACCTTGTGTGGCCCACATAGGTTTCCCACACACTGTGGCTTCCCACAGGCTGGACCCTAGCTTTGTACCACCATATCCATCTGGGGTCATCATTAACAAAGTTGAGTCAAACGCAGAAAGGAGGGACTCTCAATCCAGAGGCAGATGAGCTCAGTTAGAGTTAAAGATGAAACCTTAGATCCTGAAACAGGAGGCGCTGGGAAGTCCCTTTCCTCGGGAATCCTGGACTCTTGGGATGAGCATCAGGAGCGATCGATGAGAGGCTCGTTCAGCCCTGAGCAGACTTCCTTTCAGGAAGAGCAGATTCCCTGCTTTCAAGGAAAGCGCTTCTCTTCCAACTTTCTAGCTAAAAGGACATCCCTACTGACCTCAGCACTCTGGAACACACAGAGTGGACTCCCACCCCCAACCTTGTTTAAAGCTTCTGACAGTCTTTTTCCATTTCTGTCCTGGGGGACTAAATGCTCTCTTCTGTCCAGTGATCACCCCTGGAGATGATTTCCAAATCCCTTCCATTGTGACTGCTCACCTTGGGGGTCTCCCTGGCTCTAGACTCCTGTTGAAATCTTGTGTTTGGGTCTCAAATGTCCCTTGCTTGAGTATCAACTGAGTGGATGATGCAGGAATGAACTGAGGTAATCTGGTCATGTGACTTGCTGGAGTCACTGAAATGGGAGGGAAACAGCCTGGTACTGCCACACAATAGTACTTTTCACACAGAAGGGAAACCTCCCAGTGCAGAGCCCTCTAGCCAGCCATGGTGGCCACAACTATTTTTCATGCTCAATACATAAAAAATGGAATTGTGTAGTATTCAGGGGGGGGACTTATCATCTTCCTCCACCTTCCCCAACCGAATCACAGACTCTTGGAGGACAGAAGATAACAACCATACCTGCAGATCTGCCAGGACCCAGCTAGGAGGCACGTTCCTTTAATGCCCAGGTACGAGCCGGGAGAGGTGACTTAGCTACCATAGACTCCCTCCCTCCCTTTGCCTGGTATTGGAGCCAGAGCCTCACATATGTTAAACAAGCACCTGCCACTGAGCTACACCACCAGTGCCAAATGGCAGCCTTAATTCAAGATATCATGGGCCATTTTACCATCTTCTCTTCTCTTCTCTTCTCTTCTCTTCTCTTCTCTTCTCTTCTCTTCTCTTCTCTCTCTCTCTCTCTCTCTCTCTCTGTGTGTGTGTGTATGTGTGTGTCTGTCTCTCTATGTCTCTGTGTGTGTGTGTCTGTCTCTCTATGTCTCTCTCTTTCTCTTTCTGTCTGTCTCTCTCTGTCTCTGTCTCTCAACCTCTGTCTCTCAACCTCTCTCTCTCTCTCTCTCTCTCTCTCTCTCTCTCTCTCTCTCTCTTTCTCTCTCACTCTACTGCTGTTTTATTGTTTTTGAGACAGGGCCTCACTATGTAACCCCTGGCTGGCCTGTTCTGGCTGTGGCTCTAGAGTACAGGGGTTAAATGAATGTGTCGCCACACCCAACACACCAGTCCCCACCGGTCCTCACAGCCATGTGTGGATCTACTGCTCTGGAGTCGACTGAAACGAAATTTAAACAATGAATTCTGAAGCCTTTGAGCACTGTTCTAGTTGTGTATGTGACAGTGTGTGTGTGTGTGACTGTGTTATGTGTGACTGTGTGTGACTCTGTGTGTGTGTGACTATGTCTGAGACTGTGTGAATGTGTGTGACTGTGTGTGTGACTCTTGTGAGACTGTGTGTGTGACTGTGTGTGTGTGTGTGATTGTGTGTGTCTGAGACTGTGTGACTGTGTGTGTGTGTATGATTGTACATATCTATTCTCATAATTCTTCAGGAGAAAAGCTCCTATAGATCTCCCAGGGCTTCCTGGGTGTGGCACTTGCCTGTGTCTCTTATCTTTCTTAGGGCCACTCAACTTTACTCACCCCCAGGCCTTAGGAGAAGTCACTGAAAATCCAACAACTTTCAACACTGGCAGATGAAGAATTCTCATGTTTCTGTTGAACTTAGCCACAAAAACTAAATATTACCAACATTTTAGGTTGGTGGTTGGTACACATCTACATTCCAACACTCAGGAGGCAGAGGCAGGCAAATCTCTAAGAGTTGGAGGCCAGCCCAGTCTACATTGCTTCAAGTTCCAGACGAACCAAGACTACATAATAGAGAGACCCTGTCTCCAAAAACCTAAATAAATTAATTAATAAATAAGTTAATTAAAATAACACCATAGCATTTTTGTCCACAATATAAAACCTTTCAGACAATACTGTTTTCTCCCCACAGCACGGAGTGTTGATCCCACAGGGGCCTTGTGCACGCCAGGCAAGAGCTCCCCATGTGAGCCAAATCCCCAAGCCCGAGACAGCGACGTTTGTGATGCCAGAAACACAAGTTGATTCTAGTTTTGTGTTTGAATGAAATAAATCATGAGAAAAAATGTTCATTAAACCATATCTAGCAGGCAATGGTGGCGCATGCCTTTAATCCCAGCATTTGAAAGGCAGAGGCAGGGGGCCTGGTCTACAGAGCAAATTCCAGGACAGCCAAAGCTACATTGAGAATCCCTGTCAAAAAAAAACAAAACAAAACAAAACAACAACAACAACAACAACCAACCAACTAACCAACCAACCAACCAAACAAACAAACAAAAAACCCCTCTTACCTAAAGAAACAAAGCGTTCACAGGGCAGCTGCTTTTGTTTGGTCTGCCAGGGTACATTACTAGGGCACGAACACTAGGCAGCCCATAATCCCTTAACATAGGAAAAGTCCCTTTAACCCTCTAGGCCCTAGAGGCCTCTTTGCTGGACTTCATATCCTCTTACTGGCCCTTGCACATCAGGTTAAGAACATGAGTCAGAGATGGAGGCTAGACAGAGCCACTGAGGCAGCCCTCCCTCCGAAGCCGTGACTAAAGGAGCAGTTGGCAGAACTCTGTACAACCCAGCCTACTGCCCCTCAGAGTTTTCTTTCTGTTAAAAAACAAAACAAAGATGGAAGGAGTAATTGTTTTCCGTGCTCCCGTTTTCCAGGCACAAAACTCTGCACTGGGATCCCAGGAATCTAAAACACTGAAATAAGTCTTGGGCTTCAAAGCAATTGTTATGTTTATGTGTGCATGTGTATATGTGTGTCCACAAGCGTATGTCACAGCACACTTGGGATGGGGGTGGGGTCAGGGGACAACTTGTGGGTCCCAGAGATAGAATACAGGTCAGGCTTATTGGTAAAGGCCTTTATATCTATGCGACTTTTTCAGAAATGTTACCAACACAATGCAGGGTAGTAGCTCTACTTTAAGATCAGGTAAGTCAAGGCGCAGATGAATGAAAGTTTGGCCTAAGGTCCCTCAGGCTGGGGCTGATGCTGACCTGGTGGATCCTGTCCCAGACCCATATAGACTGGTTAAGAGGGTTTTACTGTCCCAGGAGGGGCAATCTGGAAAGTGTCCATTAAGGGCTTTCCTATAAATGGGATTTCTTCCTTTTTAAAATGTATTTTCAAACCAGGTATGATTGCATAGAGAGGCTGAGAAAGGCAGGACTCCAAAGGTCATATATAGAGTATCAGGCCAGACAGAGTTACATAGTGAAATTCTGTCTTAGAATAATACAGATAAAAATAATTTTAATAAAAAAAGTACTTTTTCAGCATCTGAAAATTTAGCATTATACACAGAGGGATTTCAGTATGGAGTTGTTTTTGTTTGGGCAATGGAAGCGGCTTTAAAGTCTCCGAGTGTGGAGCACAGAGAGGTGTAAAGAGTTATTTCACTCTGGTCAGCTCACCAATTCTGTCTCAGCAGTTTACTCTCAGCATCTCTGGGAATCTTGGAAGCCATTGCTGTCTTTTCTCCTTAGAGCATCAATGCCCTGTGTGTAAAGACCTGAGCATAGTGGCACCTGCTTTTAATCCCAGCACTCGGGGGGGGGGGGGGGGGGGGCAGTGTGCAGAGGTAGGTGGATCTCTGAGTTCGAGGCTAGCCTGGTGTAGTTCCAGGATAGCCAGGGCTACACAGAGAAACCCTGCCCCTCCCCAACATAAATAAATAAATAAAATTTAAACTCGGTAGTTAATTCATCTAACTTGTCCCTAAAATCTTTTTTCTCTCCCAGCACCTATCAAGGATACTACATAAAATACATTGAATATTTTATGTCTGCCATGACAGTTGAGAAGTTCTGGTCACATATTCTGCATTGTCCCTCCACTCAGGTTGCTGATGTTCACATGGTTAAACCACCATTCTCATCCAAGTGGGGGGGGGGGAGAAGGTGGGGGGGGCATACTCAACCCCAATGTTGAGCACCTAGGTGTGGGACCTCTCTACACTACTAGTGTCTCCCCTCACCCCTCTCACAATGTCCCTTTTGAATCTAGTCACTAAGTATAGCTCTCACCCTCGAGAGGACTTCACTTCCTTTAGAAACATCTGCAGTTATCTGTATACAGATCAACGCGAATCTGTTTCTGGGTATTCACACCACACTTTGGAAGAAGACCCGGTACTACAGTTTTGTGTCACTCAACTGCTCCCTCCCTTTCAGGTTAGTCTTTGCTTCTCTTTGACAAACCCACCTCCCTTTTATTTCTGAGCACTTCCTTACTGTCTCTTGGAAAGGTGCTCCGGGCTTGTCTTGAGCACTTCCTGCCCTGGCCTCAGAATCAGCCTCTTATTCACCGAGTGGACCTCTTATTCACAGGTTAGGACCTCATGGCAGGAAGTCATCCAGCCTCATTATCTGGTACAAAGCACTCGTTTGCAAACAATTTGGAATCCAGGGGTTTCTAGGGTTTTTCAGAATTTCATCTGTGGTCACCTTCAAGCCTTTGTCCCTTCTCCCAAACAGTAGTTTGCCTGAAGTTCCTTTCTTTGATCACTTCCTTTAGACTGTGGTGCAGATCCACATCGTCCACCTCAGATGAGTCAAGCCAGAAGAAGAATGAATCCTTGAGGCCCTTCCTCCCCAGGACCTTTGACCTGGAAGCCTAGAAATCGGCTATTGAAAGACAGACAGACAGACAGACAGACAGACAGACACACACACACACACACACACACACACACACACACACACACACCAAAAGGAAGCCAGCTGCCAAGGGAGTCCCCCTGAGAGGCCCTGTTCAAAGGGGACGATCAGGGAAGCTCGCTTAGGCAATCTAGAAATGCAGGTCTGAGCTAGCCTGGGGTTTTAGCAGAGGGGTGAGTGCTTTAGAATAGGACCAATGAAAACTTTTTATAAGTAATTGTTCCCCATCCTCTTTGGAAGCTGAGCACCCTTTCTTTTAGGCCAGCAATTTTAAATGAAATCCCCTGCTTCTCTCCAGCTGCAGCCTCTGGCCCATCACAGAAGTGCTGACTGGTGGACCCTGCTGTGCACAGTCCAAGAGGACCTGACGCCTGCTCTGCCTAGCACAGTCACTTGGCCCTTGTCTCCTTTTCTCCACCAACTCCACCTCTGAGCAGAGGACAGAAGGAGCCAAGCAGGTAACCAGAGCACATGACCATTTAGTAAACCTCAGAGCTGCATCACCCAGAACTGTCCACTTACTCAGGGCTCTGGAGCCCTGGTGGTAAGGTGGCAGGGCCTCCTGGACAGGGCCATAAACCGTTTATGGGTCTCTGAAACGTGACACATCAAGTTGACCTCACCTACTCGACTTCATTCTTCTCTATGGAGTCCCTCTCTGGCTCTTTTTGGTGTCCCGCCCCCACGTCCCTTCGGGGTGGAATAGTACAAAGGTCCGAAGGTTCCCAAGTGGTGTGGAAAATAAAATTCTCCGTGGAGTTTTCCTCCTGGCGACAGGGTACTTCATAATTAATGGAACTGCCCAGACGTGAAGGTTACCTTGACCTTGTCTGCGCCGAAAATATAACCCGAGCAAGGCTCGGAGAGCAGCATTCAGGAAAGCAAATAGCTTTCATCTTTGTTATTTTTAATCTCATCTTCGTTTTGCTTCGCTGTAGTACCAGAACATTCTAACGAAGGAAAGTCTAGTCTCAATCCCAAGGTTAGTTCCCGTGATGGCTGCTCTGGTCTCCCACGGTGTCCACCTTCCTTTATTGGCAGGGAGGGCACATGAGTCCCTGTGGCTCAGCCGGGTGGTGGCCACGGGACCTGCAGACGCCTCTCTGCATCCAGGCGCTTCCCATAATGGAAGGCTTAGTTCCATTAAAAGTTATTTTGGGGATTCCACAAGCCCACCACCACCCCCACCCCCAAAGTGGAAATTTTATGTCAGGGAGTCAAAAAAAGGCAACGGTTCCTTAATAATTATCTTTGGAGTTCCACTCCGAACTAAACCCAGGCGAGAGATGCGGAGTTAAAGGTTCTAGTGTTCTCCATACACCAAAGACTATTTTTAAATTTTTAAGGAAATATTCAAATCCCGTAGTCCACACCTTCACGCCGCCCCACAGGTTAGACAGGCGCGTGGGTGTACTGAGCCCGGGATAAGGAGACCCAGGCGACCAGCACAGGCCCGCCTCCTCCCAGGCACCCCGCTGCTGGGGCCGTGCGTGCTCTCCCACCCATCGCACCCCAGTCCCACTGGAAGGGACCAGACCCCGCGGCGCCTGGCCAGCAGGCAGGTGCCAGGAGAGGTCCCCACGCGGGCCCGTGGGGCAGGGCTGCGTCCCTTTGCAGGCTGGGGCACTGGGGGATGCTCTCGGGAACTCCCAGAGGGGGATGCGAGGGAGGCGAGAGGGGCTTCTGTCCTCTCTGGCCGCCGGGGTCTGGATCGCGGTGCCAGGCACCAAGCCAGACACACTGGGGACAAGAGGCCGGTGACTCAGCCGCGAGGCAAGGGCGAGAGGCGGAGGAGGGAAGCTTTGCGCGCGCGCACCCAGGCTCCAGGGAGCGAGAAGCGCGCGGCCGGAGCCACGGGGACGCGCGCAACCCCGGCGCCAGGCGGGGACGAGGGCCCGGGCCGCGAGCCGTCTGCCCGGCGCCGCGCTCCGGTGTCCTGCGCCGCCTCCCGGGGTGCGAGCCGCGGGGTGGCGAACGTAGTAGCCGGGCGGCGACGCGGGCACGCCGGGCTCAGGTTCCAGCGACCCGGCTGGGGCCGGGCCCGGCGCAGCCCCGCGGCGGCCTCGCTCCTGCTCGCGCTCCAGGAGCAGTTGGAGGAAGTCGGGCCCGGCGGGCGCCCGAGGCGTGGGGGCCGAGAGCGGCGCGGGGAGGCGCCCGCGGCGGGGACTGGGCGGGTGGGGCGCGGGCCATACAGCCGCGGTGGCGGCGGCGGACCTGTAAACCTTAATGACTGCAATCTTGCCTGTCTGCGCCGCTGACTCACGCAGTGACCCAGCCTCCAGTCACCCGGCGGCCTCCCTCCCAGCCGCCCTCTGGCCTCAGTTTCCCCGGCTGCGGAACAATGAGGCCACTGTGTCGTTATTCATTCCTGAGAGCCCATTCACACAAGAGAGCACCACCGCCTCCCCAGGGAAGGGACCGAGGCGTCCGGCTTTTAATTATCCGTGGTGGGGTTGGGGGCGGGGAGGGCCGAGCTGCGCTGGATAATTGAGCGTGGGGACTATTCCCAAGTCCGTCCCACTCATCGGAGTTAAGTTTACCCCTTCTCCTCTCCGGTGTCGCTGCTTGAAAAGCAGTGAGGTGACTCACCACGTCGGGTTTGGCAATTTGTGCTTTTTACAAATATTGCTTGTTTAATCAACTCTCAACTCCCAACAGACTGTGAGACACACCCTGTGTGTGGCTCTGGAGGTACTGAACAGGAGACAGCCCTTAGGCCGGTCAAACAGGTCTGTAGGACCCGTGGGCTCCCCGGTTGTGACCTCTCCTGGAAATACAAAGGTTCAAAGTGCATGCATGCGTTAGCAGGCAAATCTCAAATGTGAAAGCAACTAGACATAAGAAAACACTTGCTGAACAAATTCTGTTTACATTAAATCTCTAGAAAAGGCCAGTCTTGGTGGCAACCGCCTTTAGATCCCAGCACTCCGGAAGGCTGAGGCAGGAGGATCTCTGTGAGCTCGAGGCTAGAACTACACAGTGAGACTCTATCGTTCGTAGAGGAAAAAAATGAATAAATAAATAATAAAGTAAAACCCTAGAAAATATAAACCTCAGCCTACTCTACTGGAATTGGTTGTGTGTGGGGTGGGGTGGGGGGGAACTGAGGTAGTGACATAGGAAGAAACGCTGGGAGGTGGCGGAAAGGTCCGCTTCTTCACTGAAGTGATTCTGCAGATGGAGACCTTGTCTGCTGCTGAGCAGGCTGGAGGCCCTGCTCTATGCCCAGGACCAGAAGCTGAACTTAAAGGTACAGTTCACTGAAGTCCCCCAGACTGTTAGGACCTCGGGAGTCAAGCTGAGTCTTTTGTATCTTCTTAACATGTAAGGTCACATTGAGAAAAATAAAGTCATACCCACACCTTTAGACCAGGTAGGAGAGTCTTTTTTTTTTTTTTTAAATATTTTTGCCAGGTGTGGTAGCACATACTCAGGAGACAGTGGGAGGTAGATCTCTGAGTTCCAGGACAGCCTGGTCTACACAGTGAGTTCCAGGACAGACTGATCTACACAGTGAGTTTCAGGACAGTTTGAGATATGCAATGAAAAACTGTCTCAAAAAATTTTAATTTTGTGTGTGTGATTTGTGTGCGTATATATCAAGTGTGCTATGTGCTGGGAGCTAGAAGAAGGTATTAGACACTCTGGAACTGCAGTTACAGAGGTCTTGAGAAGCCATGTGGGTGCTGGGAACCCAACCCCAGGACCTCTGCCAGAGCAACCAGGGCTCTTAACCATTGAGGCTTCTCTCTAGCCTCCCCCTGCCCCCCATGTTACTATTGATATTCTCATTTTACAAGAGAGTAAACAAAATGAAAGATATAAAATGACTTGTCCCAACACCCTAAACTTACCTGCAGACATCACCAAAGGCACTGTTTTTATGTCTCAGTGAACTCTAGAGGTTTTGTTGATATATTTGTGGTCCTCCAGGCTCGAGGATGACAGCCGCCAGTAGCTAGGGCCCCATTAGAATCCTGCCTTTCTGTTGTAGTAGCGGGACCTAGGCTACATGAACACCTCAGTCCAGCCTGAGCTGTTCACTAGTGTAGTTATGGATGAGGAGGTGAGGAGGTGGGTCTGTCTTAGGACAACTGTGTCAGCTGTGCGTCGTAAACTTGGTACCCCATTCTCGTGCATGATGAGATGATGCCTACAAATCCTTCTGTGAGTTTGAGGACAGCCTGCTTTATATAGACAGTTTCCTGACAGCCATGGCTACACAGGGAGACCATGTCTCAAAAACAAATGAAAACCAAGACAAGTTCCTCAAGACCCTGCCAGCCTAGCATTTGGAGGGGCGGTTGAGAGAAAAGGTTCAGTCACTACCATGGATGAGTCCCTACAAGAAGAGTGCCTAGGAGGGGACCCTAGTGACTGTCATTCTGTACAGCCTGTATAGATCACATCACTGGGCACATGAGGCCGTGTTCTGACCCATGGAGGCCACCATCCTAAGCGTCACCATTGCCAAGGAGGGAGGCTCTGCTTCTGCCTCAGCATGCTCACTGGGGTTCCTGCTTCCCTACAAGGCTGCCTCCCCTGTTACTGGCCTCCTCTACTTTCTGTAATATAGCACTGGCCTGTCCCCTGGAGACCATGGTCCTTCCTATCTTTCCAGACCTTTCCCTCAGCCACTAAGGACAGTGGGCACCCCATAGATCTTTGGTATCCACCAGGACCCAAGGACCACTTCTGGCTATGGTGGAATCATGTAAAATGACATCATCAGTTAGCAGAGGAAGATGGGGCCATTGTGACCTCTGAGAGGTGTTTCCTGGCTCTGGATAGGGTGTATCTTTACATCTCTGCTTCCATCCTCTCAATGCTCAGAGGCTGAGTATACCTGGATGTTTACAAAAAGCAACACAGATTTACACGCAATGGCATCTACACTACAGTGTTCACATGTACTGAACACTTCACATGTACACAACACAAACATATACTATAAATACAGTACCCCCAAATACGCATATATGTCACACACATACATACCTGAGATACCAATATACCATGGGCAGGCTATGTCTTCGGAGTTTCCAGTACTCTGAAGAGATACCATGACCAAAGCAAGTCTTATAAAGGACACTTAATTGGGGCTGGCTTACAGGTTCAGAGATTCAGTCCATTATCATCATGGCAGGAAGCATGGCAGCAATGCAGGCAGACATGGTGCAGGAGGAGCTGAGAGTTCTACATCTTGATCTGACTGCAGTCAGGAGAGGCTGTCTCATGAGCAGTTCAGAAGAGGGTTTCATTGCCCAACCCCACAGTGACATTCTTTCTCCAACAAGGCCACGCCTACTCCAACAAGGCCACACCTCCTAGTAGTGCCACTCCCTGGGCCAAGCACATTCAAACCACCACACATACCTTTGGTTCTAGGCCCTGGGTTCATCACTGGAGAGGCAGAATGATCAAGTTTATTATAGTCAGAGGGTTATCCATCAACCTACAGGGGCCACATACAGTGGGTATCTCTGGGAGTTATGGAAACTCAGAGGGGACCTGTAACCCTGACGTGATAGGTAGAAGCATTCAGAAAGAGCTTCGTGGAGGAAGTCATACTCATTAAAAGCTCAGCTCTTCTAGTCACTGTGACCCATGCATGTTAAGTTCTGCCTCTTGTCACCTTAGAGAGGCCTCAGTATGGGTCAGAACTCCCAACCTTGTAAAAATGTCTCTGCTTCAAAAGTCCAGTCTGTGAAACAAGATTCCATTTTTGTCTTTGCAAGACACTAGTTCAGAAACTGACTGGGGCCAGGAAGTAGCCTTTGGATGCCAGCCTTATCTTTCTGAGTCGGCATGGGCTGTAGAGACAGCACGCCTCTCTAGGCAGCCCTTTTTGATAACATGGAGACTGTGCAGTTACCCCTCACTGGGAAGCGAGGGGCTCTGCATTTTCCTTCGGAGGGGCTTTAGACAGTTCTGGCTATGGTCATGCTTCATGATTCCTGATGGAGAATGGAGCCTCACTCAACGAGCCAGCATGAACATGGCCTTGAATATAGCATTTCATGTCTCCTGACCTTGACATCTTTCTCTTTGTCACTGGAGTAGAGGTGCTGGGCTGGGATGGAGGTCTCTGTGTGTACTGTATTCAGACAAGGCAGCTATTCTTGGCCAGGGATGGTATAGTGACAGGGAGCGACCTTGGGTCGGCATGGAGGTGGTTTACAGATGCTAGCCCCATATCAAAGGTGGTAATGGTGTGGGGTTTCTTCATGAGGTGATAAAAATGTTCTGACATCCACCCTACTAGTGATTGTGTGATCTGTAAATAAACTACAAAGCTGGTCAGTTACACACTGCCAACGAGGTATATGTTATATGACCTGTGTCTTAATAAAACTATTAATATTCAAACAAGCAGACACAGCCAGGGCTGGAGAGTGTACGGAGTCCTGAATTCCATCCTTAGCACTGCATAAGCCAGGTGGTGGCATGTGATTGAAATCCTAACACGCTGGAGGCGGAGGCAAAGGCAGGAGGATCAAGGGTTCAAGATCATTTTCAGCTCCATAGTGAGTTGGAGACCAGCCTGGGCTACACTAGACGCTCTCTCAAAACAAATAAGGCCTACAAGATGGCTCAGGGAGTAAGAACATTTGTCACCAGGTTTAATCCCCAGCATCTACATGGTGGAAGGAAAGAACAAACTCCTATAATTGTTAAGCTTTTTCTTTTTTTTTCTTTTTGTTTGAGGCAGGCTGCTCAACTTCCTACTAATGCTGGGCCCCTCTTATGGTTCCTCATGCTGTGGTGACCCCCAACCATAAAATTATTTTTGTGCTACTTCATAACTGTAATTTGGAGATGTGATGAATTATAATATAAATATCTGTTTACTGGTGGTCTCAGAAACACAAAGGGGGAGACGCCCCAGCTGCTGGTGAAGATGCATGAACAGGTTCAATCAGCTGTACATTTGGGAAAATAAAACTTTACTGAGTCAAACACACACACACACACACACACACACACACACACACACAAACATAAGAAGTCTCGCTAAGCCTGTGCCTCTGATTGATGCAGCAAACAGTGTTCTCCATTGTTTCTGACTTTCCTCAATGATGGACTGCAATCAGGGCACTTAAATAAACTCTTTTCTTCTGTAAGTTGCTTTTGGTCAAAGTGTTTCATTACAACGACACAGATCTAATTGGAACAGAAATAAATACAAATGTAGTACTTTCTGCCCAAGGCATTTATCATATTAGTGTACAGCCCAGACCCATGAGACTCTTTCTAGGGTGGGGACGTCAGCCAACTTGGCACCCCCACAGACACTCACGTCCTCCCCAAGTCCATGGGCCACCCACAGACTGATAGCATGTTCTGTTTCCCTTGGGCCCACGTGCATGTCACAGCCTTCTTAATGTTACTATGGTTCTCCCCACTTTCTTTTGGATGTCTGGGAGCCCTGCTCGATGTCCCTGCTGGGCCCCCAGTGCCCACCTTAGCCCCCTGCCAAGTTTGACTCCCTGGCATTTTATTTAGTTTCTCAGGAGCTTGGCTCTTTCACTATCCCTTTATCTGGAGTTTCCCTGAGACTCCCTTGTATCCGGCCTTTTCTTAATGCAACTGGGCACTAAGTAGATGCTCATTAAGTTTATTTAAACAGAGACACTTGAACTTAACTGAGGAAGCCAAGCCTTTTATCTGGAATGCTCGCCCTCAGATACTGTTGGTTTTCACTGAGTCCCTGCTTAAATCCACTTTTTATTTTTAATTTCCAAAATACTCAAATGAACCCACTGAGTTAAAACCAAGTTCATGCATTTCCTGAACATGGGACTAACTAACATGAAGTCAGCTCCATGTTTTTCCAAGTTGCCATGTTCCCATAGCCAAGATTTGAAAGTCTTAATACCCCTCTGTGTGTGTGTGTGTGTGTGTGTGTGTGTGTGTGTGTGTGTGTGTGTTCGCGCGCACCCTGTCCTTATCCCATTTGGGGAGATCTGATTGATACTCCTGGTGGCTTGCTTGGTACGAAGGCTAAGGACAGTGATCCCAGTTTCACTGGTAGAAGAGCCTGGTCAAAATCACGCAAACAGGAGTAGAGAGGAGGTGTTGCAGTCCTGGCTCTTACTCCGTGTTTGTCCTTCCGTGGCACGAAAGCCAGATGCCTGCAGAATTCCCTAGAGAGTCACCATAAAAAGGCTTACATATTAGACCTCCCTGGGTTAGCTGCAGACAGCTCTGGGGAAATAGCTGTTCTGGTTACAATCTTACTACTTATGAGCCTGTCTTCCACTTCTTCAATTAAAAACCAGCACCTGTCATTGGCTTTGTATTCTTGTGGGAGTCTCTGGTATAGAGCCCTGTCCTGCAAGGGGGTACCTAGGCTAGGGGGTCTAATGCTTTTGCTTTCCTAACAGGTCTGAGGATTCTGATAGTGCAGAATTCCCGAGTGCCTAGAAGGCAAGAGGAGATGAAGGAAAGACTGAAGAACATACTGGGAGTGCACCAGAGGATCTCACAGGATAGTCTCTTCTTGCCTGACACACAATAGGAGCTACACATCTGTTGCCTGCACATAGATGATAACTAGTCCACGAACAGCTTCTTGATGCATCCTGAGAGGACTCGGCCGAGCCATTCAGAGTCACTGTGCTATCCAGAAACGGCAGCCACTGGCTACATGTGACTTTGTAAATGCAAGGGTAAATGCAAACAAATGAAATAAAGATGACATTCCTAGTTTATACTGGCCACATCTCGAGTGTTCAGTAACTAAGTGTCTTTCTCTGCACTCCTGGTCTGCACTGTAGAAGTATCTATGAGATCAAGGGTTGTTGGGGTGGGGGGTCTGTGGAGATGACACCGGGTGTAGCTGGAATGGAGAAATGGGAGTGACAGGGAGCAATCCAGAGGATTCGAAGAAACAACAGAGAACAGGGCAGAGGCCCTAAGGTAAAAGACTTGACAGTGCAAGAGGTTGGGCCCAGTGGGAACTACTCACTAAAGTGAGCTCAGGGGCAGGGCTCAGATCTCCTCCTGCCTCCCAGGGCTGGAGATCAGCTGAAAAGAATCATGTCTTTTCTCCCTGCTCACCTAAAGGAGAAATCTACAAGGTTCGTCTCTTTCAGAGTAGTGTTAAGCTCAACATGAACCATATATCTTGCTCATCCCCCTGGGCAGCTGAGTTTTTTTTATCGGTGACTTGTGATTCCGTGTAAATCCCATCATGCCTTGGACTTTGATGTCCTTGGACTTCAGAGTGCTGGGAAGGAGAGAAGGAAGGAAGGTCCCACGCTGGAGGTGGCTGAGCGGTGATCATTTCTCTATCCCCAGTCCTTTTCCCTTCTGCCACCTTTTGTTCAACGGCAGGTTTGAATATTGGTGTCTGTCAGCAGTTACAATTGTACAGAAAGTAAGAGTTAGGTGCTTTCACAAAAGCTCCCCAATAAACCGGGGGCATCAGAGTTTGAATCTTTCTTTCTTTCTTTCTTTTTTTTTTTTTTTTTTTCTTCTATTTAGGTCATTTTCCCAGGGTGTGGTGCTGGTGGTGTTTTAGACACGTGGAATTTTGACTGCTTGATATGTTTGACTAGTTGTCAGTAAAGTTATTAAGAGAGTGAGATCTTGCTCTGAAGACCCATTTTAAACCCTGCCCCCCTCCCCCCCACCCCCTGCACTGCTTTTGAAAGTGGGAAGACTTTCAAAAGACTACATGTGGCAACTTCCGCCCCTCCTTCTCTTTCTGTTTCTTCCTAAATAACATGGCCACTCAGGATTTTCCTCTGTACAGCAAGCCACCAGTGGCATCTGTGAAGTCATTAGTAAGCGGTTTTGGAGAGCAGTGCTTTACCAGAGGGTGAGTGGCCAATGGCACTCCCCAAAGATAGACCATGAGGACATGCCTGTTCTCAGTTTCAGCAAGACACTGGCTCAGAGCCTGCCTTCTCAAGCACCTGCAGTTTTGTTTTTTGCTTCACTGAGGGTCTTGCTCTGTGGCCCGTGTTATTCTGGAATTCTCCATCATCTGCCTGCTTAACCTTTCTTGTTGGGATCCTGCACAGCTCCCAGTGGGACTTAATGGTGGATGGTTGTCTCCTGGTTTCAGGATGTCGTACCCCAGCATCAAATCCTCCCCTACCCCACCGCCCCAACCCCTTCCTCCCATGTCCTGTCTGTAAGGTCTGCTCTGTTTGACTAGTCCAGGCAGCTCAATTCCTTATTGCTTGTTTGTGGCCCGGAAAAGTTTTCTACCGTGGCCACTCCTGTAGAACCCAGGCCTGGAAGCAACTTCCAGTGTGGGGGACCTTGGGCTGCTGACTCCTGTGAGGTCCCAGCATCAGCTCCTGGTAGAAGCTTTCCTCTGTAGAGACTGAGTCTACTGAGTAGACAGATCCAGCGTAAGAGACAGAAAGGCCTAACCCCAAATATCCCTATTTCTCTCAAACAAGACAATCCAGTATCTGCTGTCTTGAAGAGAAAAGAAACCAGCTTTCCTACAGTTTTGTTTTTCTTTTTCCCTCTCTCCTTTAAGCAAATATGTTCTATTCTGTTTTCTTCTCTCCACACCGGAAACTCTACTCACGGATTTTTAAATGGTCCTAACTGGGGCAAGGAAGCTGATTGGCTGGGAGAGAAATCCACACTCGGTCCATATCCCACTGCGCAGACAAGCAATAGAAGGGCCCTTGGGGTTCCAGGCGGCAGGAGACCGGACAAGCCACGAAGTATTTATTTTCTGTGGCTTTGCTCAGGCCTCAGCGGACAGCATTTTTATTGAATCTGGCCCCAAAATTGCTGGGATTAGAACTTGTTTGGCTACTCAAAGAGAAATAAGTGTTCTATGGGGGAGAAAAGCTGCCCTCTCCCGCCCCCTCCGAGTTTCCTCCCCCATCCCCCGTTTCCACCACGTGGTTCCCTTCTTTAAACGTTTTCCAGAATTCGTTCGTACTGAGAGAGTCATGTTTTTCTAAAAAGTCTGGTAGGCTGTGTGGGCACTGCTTCTCTGTGCCTGGAGTTGGTGGTCTGTGGTCTTCTCCGTCACCTCTAGCTGTGCTCAGGGAAGATCTCTGCTTCATTCTCAGGGCTCCTGGGAAGTCCAAGCTCTTGCTAGCCTGCTCCTTAGCCTTCTCCAGACATGAGCTTCGCCTGGCAGGGCCAAATAACAATCAGGCAGAGCTGAACTTTCCAACAGAGGCTCTGAATAATACTGTGGGACTCTGAAGAATAGGTTATAGAGTACCACAGGGGTCTCCTCAAACCGACCCTCCTCTGCACCCCAAATCTCTGCACTGGCACGGTTTGAAGTATGCCCCTCTGAGGCTACTCAGAGACACTGATTCCCACTGCCACCATGCAGCCAGGTTCTGGATGGCACCCTAGCTCCTGGCTGTGTTCCAGCTCATTTACTCTGTTCCCACACACTTGTTTGCATCACCACTGCTCTCAGGACCCTACCTAGGAGCTCTGCGGGCTACCTCCCGCGCCTTATATTCTCCTCCACACCAACCCAACAGATGGAAGAAGACCAAAGAAGCCCAGAGAGTAGGCATCTCCAGCAACTTCTCAAGGTCTTTGGAACTGGAGATCAGAGGGAGAATTAGCCCATCACCAAAGAAGGCCTCTGCCTCTGCTTTGATTGGAGACTCGGGGCGGGGGTGGGGGCGGGGTTCAGGGGGTGGAGGTGGGGTGAGGAATCTCAGGAGGATTTTTGACAAGGGTGGAATTGGTGGTGGCAATCAATTGGTTTGGATGACCTTTCAGCTGGAGGGGAGGGAGGAGAGAGAGAGAGACAGAGAGAGGGGAGAGAAAGAGAGAGAGAGAGAGAGAGAGAGAGAGAGAGAGAGAGAGAGAGAGAGAGAGACTGATCTACAGAAAGATGAAAAGATGACCCTTGCTTCCTAGGAAGCCCCCTAATGTGGCACCTCCTCAGATGTGGGGTGTGGCTTCAGAGACGCAGGTTACAGGAACCGAACCCTGCTGGGTCAGCTTTGGTCGTTTAGTTCCTTAGTTTTCTAGTCCGGAATGAACGGAGGGAGGGAGCAGGGCTTATCTCTTTAAGGCAGGGGCTTATTGTGGGGCTATGAATAATGAAGGCCCTGGCTCCAGGGCGGGGGAGGTATGGCTGGGCCCCAAGCCCAGTCTCTAGAGCCCCTTACTCCCTCCCCAGCCTGCCAAATTCCTCAGAGCCCAGTAGATAAGATTAGCTTTCTTACTTCCCAAAGGTCCCGGCTTACAAGTCTTTTTTTTTTTTTTTTTTTTTTTCTTTCCCAATGCTAGGGACTGAACCCAGGGCCAGACAACTGTTCTGTTCTGTCACTAAGGTCACTAAGCTGCATGCTCTACAGTCTAGGTCCTCGAGTCCTTATTCAGATCAAGCCTCCTTTAACTTGTCATTGCTGGCCTTCCAGGACAGAAGTTTTAAGATTCTAGTTCAAATGCCAGGGCGGGCCCTGAAGAAGCCTAAATCACTAGCCCTATCTATAGCCCCCTCCAGCCCCCTATTACTCTCCATTTTTACAACCCTTTAATCCTAAAGTCTGGGTGCCCACTATCACGATGGGCTGGGAGAAAGGCAAAGAAAGTCAAGACAGGATAACCTGAGAGGTCTGGTGGCTCATCCCATCCCCACATTGCATCCTAGATCCAGCTCAGAGGGGTTTGGCCACACAACCAAACTCCTAACCTCTGTCCATCTAGGTCCTCCTGTCCCTATCGGAAGCTCTCTACCGTCTGCCAGCTTTGAGTTTATTCACCCTATCTGGCTCCTCAGCAGATCCAGTCTGAGCCATTTAGCATAGTAGCAAAGGCTGCAAACACCCATGACCGTCCTTCCCTGGGAGCCTGGAGGACGGGGCTTCTCCTTCTTGTGAGCAGGACACGGTCAATGCCTGGTGCTTGTGGATCGTTCCTGGGATGGAGCCTGGTGGAGAGCATGCGCAAGGGCCTGGGTAAACTACGTCACACACAGATGGGGGCGGGGAGAGACAAGAGCAGGGACCTGACTTCTAGACCTGCCAGTTTGCTCCGTGACCTTGCAAAAAGTCAGCCTCACCTCCCTGCAGTTTTCTCATTTCCTGCACTGAAGGACATCAGATCCCACCATCTCTCAAGAACCCGTTACAATGCGGCATGCATGGAGAGCTCACAGATAGAATCAGGGTAGGGCCGTTCCAGCAGTCTGTCCTGGGAAGGGTGCTGGGGCCACCTTGCCCTGAGGCCACCCTACTCCAAAGCTGGACTGGATGACTGTCCAGGCTCCAGACTAGAGTACTGTGGCTCTGTCTCCCTTCACCATGCCTCTCCTAGTTACCCTAGGCTCTCTTCCGGGGCACACCGATATCTAGAGGCTAGCCCTTCAGTATCTGTCGTGCATTCACCTTGAGACCTCTGGATCCACACACCCACAATACATACAAATGGCTCCAAATTGGGTGAAGCCATATGGTTTCTGCTGTATATCCTGGTTTAACCCAAGGACAGATTTAGGATCTGTCCAGAGAATGAGGTCTCAGGACAGCCATTAACATTCTGACACTGGAGAGGCGCTTTCGGCTCAGGCTCAGTTAGCCACGTGCTTTGAACTTCTGTGGCAGAATGTCTGGAGTGACCACTCAGGAACCAGCCAGGGTGGGGTCAGGGGTCATCTGAGCCTTCCCTTGGAGGAAGGAGCCCAGTGGGTTTAGCTGGGCTGACACTTGGGGCTGGTGGTTGAGTGGAGATAAAATGGCTTTTTCTGGAATTGGGGACAAAGGAAGGCTTTGCTCAGCTTCTGAAGGTCTAGTCTGTCCTCTTTCCTTGTGCCACACACAGATCTCTCCCAGCACCTGCTTCATTGGCTGGAGGGGCTAAGCCACCTGGTGAACTTTGACAGACACAAGCATCCAAGACCCACCACATAGATTCTGATTATATAGCCTGAAGGGATAGCCTTAGTCTCATGGTCTACCTGTGACTCCAGGTGAGGGTTGCCTCTTCCCACACAGTCCCCTCTAAGCCCTAAGGTTCTTCTCTTCAGTGCCCCTGGAAATCTGTGGCACACCTGTCTCACCCGAAGGTGAAGGGCAGCTGCTTCACCTGGCCTCTTCACATTTGACCTCCACTTAGGGCCCACAATAAAGGCTCCCAGCCTCGGGCTCTGCACCCCTCCTTGCCCCATTTTCTGCACTAGACAGATCCCCATTTTTCAGGCCTGGTCTGGGAGGTCTTGGGGCTGAGGCAGATCCCCTGGCTCCTTTCTTGGCTTCTAAGCTTTTCTTCCCTACACTGCTTCCTCTCTGTTGACCCTGAAGTCTCTTCTGTCCCTTGACACAAGTTGGGGCCCTAGGTTCTGACTGGAACCTATTGTTAAACTGCTCTCAGGAGTAGCCCTTTGTCAGCAGCAGACCTTTCCTTGGCAAAGCTGCTGTCTTCTAGGCTCTACCTAGGGAGCAGAACTTCCCCAAGTGCCCCACAGATTATCCAGCCCTAAGTCTCTCATCTAGTTTTCTTTGCCTTAGAAATAACAACACCTTAAGACCGGGTGTGGTGGCACACACCTTTGATCCCAGCACTTGGGAGGCAGAGGCAGGGAGAGCTCTCTGAGTTTAAGACCACTCTGATTTATATGGAAAGTTCCAGGCCAGCATGGGCTACATAGTGAGACCTTGTCTCAAAAAAGATAGAAATGGAAAAGACAGACAGAGAAGTTGAGGGAGGGAGGAGAGAGAGAGAGAGAGAGAGAGAGAGAGAGAGAGAGAGAGAGAGAGAGAGAGAACACAAGAGAGAGAGAACACAAGAGAGAGAGAGAGAGAACCCGTGTGGGGCATGGCAGTTCATCCTATGAACTTCAGCAGCTCTGTCTGGATTCTATCAGCTTTCCTCTCTCTTCTCTATCATTTCCTGGCTAGACCATGGTCGCCATCTTTTGTTGTTGTTTAGACAAGGTCTCCTGTAACCAAGGCTACCCTTGAACTAGATATGAATACTGGGATGACCTTGAACTCCAGATCATCTGGCCTTCAGCTCTCAAATGCTAGGATTAAAGCCGTGTCCTACCCTACAACCATCTCTTATTGGGATTTCCTGTTTTTCCTGACATCCCCCTTAAAGCGTTTATCCACATGGCAACCAATAGGGAGTTGGACTCCTGGGAGCCCGGATACAGTCTCCTCCACTGAGCTTAGGACAAAGTCCTGTTTGAGAAAGTTGGCCTTTCATTTATCCCCTAGTCCTCTGTGCATCATCTCTGTCCCTCACACACACCTCCTCATTCTAACCATTCTGCCTCCTTAGAGTTCCCCAAAGTGGGTGGTGGGGTTGCTGTCTCTGACACGTCACACCTGCTCTAGAATGCCCCACTCTTCCCTCCCAGAAAACCCCTGTCCACTCATCAAAATATCACCAGAGTGTTGCCTTCTCTGGAAAGTCTCCTAATACTTGGGACATGTGTTATGGTTCAGAATATACCTTCCACCTTGGCTTTTGAAGTCACCATGACTCTGAGAAATTCTTAGTCTTGTAAGAAAACCTCAGACTGTGCAGGTCTCAGAGACATTACCACAGACCGAGAGTGGAGAGTGGATGGCTCTTTTGGGTGGGGACAGCTTTGATCTGTCTGAGATCTAAGATTCATTTTTATTATTTTTAATTATGTGTGTGTGCGTGTGTGTGTGTGTGCGCGTGTGTGTGTTGTGCATATGGATATAGATTTCTGATGGAGGCCAGAGGTATTGGATCCCCTGGACCTCACGTGGGTGGTAGAGGCATAATTCTTTTTCTATTATTATTATTATTAATTTTATTTTGTTTTTTGGTTTTTTGAAACAGGGTCTCTCTGTGTAGCCCAGGCTGTCCTGGAACTCACTCTGTAGACCAGGCTGGCCTTGACTCATAGAGATCTGCCTGCCTCTGTCTCCCAAGTGCTGGGACTAACAGTGTGCACCACTGCCTGACTTACAATACATTTCTTTAACCACTGAATCATCTTTCCAGCCTCGATCTGTCCAAAATTTAAAAATAGCTTCATAATAAAATGCCAGAAGAGATGCTGGGTATGACTGTGATTTCAATGCTGGGGGCAGGGGCCGGGGGGTGTCTAGTCCTCCCAGGCCCAGAGCTTGTTGAGACTAGTAACTTGCATTTATACAAACTGAGGATAAATTGGAAGTCTTTTAGTGAGTGTGTGTGTTGCCATTTTCAATAAATCCCTGGGGTGGGGGGTGGGGCTCACAAGATCCCAGGGGCAAGAAAAAGCAAACAGGAGAAAAGTCCTGTAGGGAAGCTGGTTGTTATGGGCTGTGTGTGGGTGTGGTGTGTATGCAGGTGGGTGGTGTGTGTGTGTGTTTGTGTGTGAGAGAGAGGTGGGGGGAGGGAGATCTGATCTGTGTCTTTGAGTCCTGCCTGTATGCTCAGGGCTCCCTGGGCACAGGCCTGGTTTTCTTTTGCCCCCCAGGACCTGGCACAGAGCCTGGTTCATGGTGGAGCTTGGAACTGCTGGCTGACTGAGAGAATGCTACTCAATGTTTCATGTTACCAGCCTGGGTTCTCAAAAAGAGGCCTTGGGATCACTGGTGACTCCAAACCCTAACAGCACTGGGCAGAAAGGTCTTGAAATTACTCTCCGAGTGGGATAGTATCACAGAGTGCCAAGTATACCCAAGTCGGGATAGAACTGTGCAGCCTGGCCTGTGAGTGCCTGTGAGCATGTCCCCACTTCTGGGGCCGATGGCTTGCCTCCTACATCCACCTGCTCAGTCTGGGGCCCATCTTCTATCCCCCATCAGAAGGGCCTTTCTCCTCAGGGCTCTCTGAAAGGGATTAGCTTTCAAGGCTATCCACCTCTCTAGATTAGGACAGTTTACACTCTCCCTCCCTCCCTCCTTCCCCCCTCTCTCTTTCTCTCCCTCTCTTTTTCCCTCTCTCTCTCTCTTTCTCTCTTTGTGCTTGTGTAGAAGCAGGGAGACTAGAGGTGAATCTCAGGCGTCATTTCTTAGGCCATCCACCTGGTTTTCTGAGGTAGGATCTCTTGCTTAGAGCTCACCTAGGCTGGTTGATGTTAGGTTAAACAGGAAACCCCATGGATCTGCTGGTCTCCACCTTGCCAAATGCTGGGATTACAGGACATACCACCGTTCCTCATGCCAAGGTCCTTGGAGATTGAACTCATGTCTTCACGTGTGTACAGCAAGGCCAGGCAGTGGTGGTGCACGCCTTTGATCCCAGCACTTGGGAGGCAGAGGCAGGCAGATTTCTGAGTTCGAGGCCAGCCTGGTCTACAGAATGAGTTCCAGGCCAGCCAGGGCTACACAGAGAAACCCTGTCTCAGAAAACTGAAAAACAAAAAACCGTGTGTACAGCAAGCCCCTTACCAACGGGCCACTTCCCACAGCCCTCCTGCCCTCAAACGCCCTGGATTTGTCCCTCTTGCCTGCTGCTCACCTGGCCGGATCAAACAGCAGAATTGACTTGACTGTTACACATTGTCAGTGGCTTCCTATAGTGTGTCCAGCTGACTGTCTCGGTCAACCTGTTTTATGTGCCCACCCTCCCCAAGTGGCCAGCAGTGGCAGATACCCCATGACTTGGTAGACAGATGTATGGGTGTTAGGGGCCAAACTTGCAGCCTCAGCAGGCCCAGGACAGAAGTCACTTTTTATGAATGAAGCATTTGAAACTGAAACCTGCCGAGCGAGAGGGCAAGAGGAGACCAGAGCCGGACACACAGTGCTTCCTGGCCTCGCAGAGTTGGACAAGACTGTCTCAGGGCTGCAGGTGCCCACTCCCCTCCTCTGTGTTTGGAAGGGGCTCCTGGCTCTCTCCTCCTCCTCTCCTGGAAGGGGCTCCTGCCTGCCTTTCCCCTGTTGCTCCCTGAGCTGCCTCCTGTAAAGCGATTGTTCTGTATCTACTTAAACTTCTATTTAAAGAGGAATTCCTCACAGTTACTCAGCCACAGAGAGCTGAGCTGTTTGACTCTGTTTGTTTAGTTTCTCCTAGTGATTGGCAAAATGTCCGCCGTGGCTTTCAAGAGCAGATATAGACGAATGACCTGCTGGTCATAAAATAAAGTATGATGTTCTATTCTGTCCTCATGGGAGCTGGTTGGTGGACGGGGCGTGTCTCCCCTCCCTGTCCCCTCAACAGGCTAAACCCAGTCATTTTCTGAACTCCATCGTGAAGCAGTTCAGTCATTTCTGAAAGGCACAAATTGTTGGCATGTAAGTATATGCATATAGATAGTGCATATTCCGCAGGCATGGCTACTGAACACTTGGGTTCCTGTGTACATACAGACACTCCGCCCATACAGCCTCACAGACAGCAAGGGGCAGACATATATGAACAGAGGAAGCCAAGGACGCATCTATTTTTTTTTTCTTCAAAAACCATTTAATTGATACTTGGCATTTAGCCCAGTAGTGAAACTAAAATAGCCGGTTATTTATGTAGAAATAAGTCGCAAGATGCTGCCCCCTCTCCTGCCCCATCCACCCCCACATAATGACCTCATGGATCCCAGAACTCGAAGGGAAAACCCTGCTCTGACCAACCCAGAGGGAAGAGTTAGTGACGACTATTTGCCAAGCTGTGCCCAGTGGTTGGACTCTGATGGCTGTTGATTTGGTCGTGGGGAGTGGTCCTCAGTATGTACTCCAGCTAACAGCGATGAGTTTAACAGTGCACAAGATCTGGAGATAACTGTCATGCCTCCTCAAGGGTAGTCCCGCCTACCGCTGCTACCTCAGATCCTTTCTCTGTACTGTCCACCATCGTACCCTCTAAAAATGTCTGCTGGTGAGTCCTAGGCCTGCACACCACCTTCCGCTTTTCAGAAGTCTTCTTCTCCAGCCAGCCCTGAGTCCCATTCCCCTGTATGGGGAGCCCCCCTGAATCTTCCACCACTTCCCAAGAGATTTTCTTTTTCCTAACACACAGCGTGAGAGTTTGCTCTCTTAGACTACCTCTCCAAGTGCTGGGCCCTGTGGTATCCCCACGTCATCCATGGAGTGGGGACCAGTGTGGGTCAGAGAGTGACAACATTCTTTGCCTGCCGCTGGTCAGCCCTGATGTGGCAGAGCTCGAGAGCCTGTGGGCATGGACTATGGCCCTTCCTGGAGCCCTGATTGCCAGACCAGGGTGTAAATACAAGGGTTGGAGAAGCCATCAGACCTGCAGACACAAGACCTGGTCATAGCTGCTGCGAGCGACTCAGTGAGCAAGCAGAGAGAAAGACCATACAGGGCAAACTGTGTCCTAGCTGAGGAGCAGGTGACAGGCCTCACTGGCTACAGTCCTTGAGAATTATGGGTATTACCTCTCCGAGTCTCCGGCTATGCTTCAGTATGTGACCTACTGTCATGAGAGGCCATGGATGACCCTTATTTATCAGACAATATGTGACCAGAAAACCACTTCTATTCATTTTGTGTTGTTTGGACAAGGTCTGACTATGTAGCCCTGGATGGTCTGGAACTCACTATAATGACCAAGCTAACTTTGAACTTGCTGTGATCTTCCTACCTCTGTCTCTCAAGTGGTTGGGTCACCATGGCCCACACCTGACTTCCTATTTCATCCGTCTGTCTGTCTGTCTGTCTGCATCTATCATCTATCTATCCCTCTATCTGTCTATCTTCCATCCCTCTATCATCTATCTATCTATCTATCTATCTATCTATCTATCTATCTATCTATCTATCTTAGTTTTGAGACAGGATTTGGCTCTCTAGTCTAGCATGGCCTGGAATTCAGCACCTCACTGGCTTTGAACTTGCTTAAGCAGCCATGGACAGATGCAGCAGGTAGATTCTATTTTCATGGAGCTTAGAGTTTAGTTTAAATGTCCTGAAAGCTTAGAGTTTAGTTTAAATGTCCTGAACCTTAGTTTGAATGGTGAGACTGGAGTGTGGGCCTTGTTAATAGATGCTCAGTTTCAATCCCAGAGTTTTGATTCAGTGGGCATCTGGAGTAGGAGTGGGGAATTTGCTGCTCCAAAAAGTTCTGAGTGGCCCAGCACTCCAGAAACGGAGGTAGAGGCAGAGATGGGTAGATATCCATGAGTTTGCGGCCAGCCTGGTCTACATAGTACATTCTAGGCCAGCCAAAGCTACTTAATGAGACCTTGTCTCAAAAACCAAATGAAACAAAACAAAAATTCCCTAAATCAATTTGGGGCTCGTGGCGACTTACAACCAACTGTAACTCTAGTACTGGGGGAATCTCATGCCCTCTTTTGACCTCTGTGGGCCCTAGGCATTATATGTGGTACACAGACATGCAGGCAGGCAAAACAGCCATACTCACAATAAAAAACAAACAAACAAATAGTTCTGAGAGTAGGGTCTCCTCAGTGGCAGAGAAAATGAAGGTCAAGAGTGTGTCCCCCCACCCCCACTGTAGACAAAGTCCCCAGTGAAGGCCATGCTGTTCCTCTCTCTAAGGCATGGGTTTGAAGACTACTGATCCAGCACATTCTTTCAGGGAGAGGCCTGATAGCAGCCAGTCTGCCAAAGAACCAGGGAGCAAGGGACTTCTGCCTCCCCCCCCCCCCTCCATCTCATTTCTGGAGGGAGGGTAGAATTGGTAGGGACCCTGAGCACCTACAAAAAAGCATACAGAAAATTC